>NW_023487408.1:0-1239 GCF_013731165.1 Rhagoletis pomonella | reverse complement strand
AATTTCTTAATTTTTCTGCCATTTTTTTAAACATTGTTTTTTTTTTTGAAATTCACAACTGCAATATCGTGAACTTATTCTTCCACAAACACGGCTTTGACCCATATAGGGCAAGAAATTTCCGCCAAAATACTTTTGACTTAGAAAATGTAGCTAATTTCACCACTGACGACACCAGCATGCTGGTACAATCATAAAATTTTCAAATAGTTTTTGAAGTCGCACCAGCAGCTGGTGCAATCACACCACAAAAACACACACGGTCAATTAACTTGATGGGCCATTTAACAAATAAAGCATATTAAGGGCCGTAAACTTATCTATTTTGAACTATAGTAGTATAAAAACGTAAGGATCATACAATACATATATGTATATCAGTCTTTCTTAGTTTAAAAATTCATCTCTTACATAGATAAAAAAAAAATGATATCAAATTAAGCATATATAACTTTTTCATGCCAAGTATGAATAAATTCTCCAAAGGGCTAGGGGCAATTTTAAATTTATGTGGCCAAAAAAAGTATGTTGTAGCTAAATCTAGCCACCAAAGGGCTAAAACGGCAACACTGTTGCTTATTTCCACTATTTCACTTTGCTAAGCCAACTACAATCAAGCGCAGCTATTCCGCTGCAATTCACTTGATCATGTGGTGGTTGGTTTTTGTTAATATTGCTATTATTAGAATGTTTAACTTTTAGGTGTGCTCGTCCTTAAGTTATTTGCTTTTTGTTATTTTATGGCCTTATAACAATTATATTCAACAATTTCTATGAGCTTGAGGCCGTTTTTAGTGAAAACTTATTGTGGAAAAGCAACAATAATTTGAAAAAATGGTAGAAGTGATAGCTATTTCGGAAATCACCATATTTTCTCATCAGACTTCTTTCAGTAGGATTCGAACCGACGCACAGTGTATCTTTCCATATTCTAGAAAAGATTAATTACATTATTTTATGTCGCCAAATTTCAAAACAACGTCAATAATGTTTTTAGAACTGCCTGATAAAGACGAAACAATAACAACTAAAAAATTTAAATGAAAGTATATGGCGGGACGGGGTTTGATTTGGAAAATTACTGAGCGCAATAATATTTAAACTTGTATATTTGAAACTGAATCTCTATGTTAAATATGTCGGTGTTATGTGATTTATGCAACAATTGCCAAAATATCATTTTGGTCTTATTTTTTTAGGTATGATTTTTTTGATGAATATACATTTTTGGGATTTTAG
>NW_023487407.1:0-1239 GCF_013731165.1 Rhagoletis pomonella | reverse complement strand
CATAAAAATTGTGCTTCATTAACAGTTGGAACCAGCTGAAACCAAAACAAGTAAGAAAGTCTAAGTTCGGGCGGAGCCGAACATTAAATACCCGGCGCAAGTATTAAATAAATGTTTTTTCACCTTTCCGAAGGTGTATCAATTTTGAGTAAATTAGCGTCCTTAAATTTCGAAATATTGCAGTTTCAAGCATTTCTGAAATTTACCGTTATATGAAAAGGGGCCGTAATTTAGTCCGATTTCAATAATTTTCACCGTTTTGCTTTTATGTGGCAAGCACAACAAAAATACCGAGTTTGGTACAAACTGGTAGAACGATTACCGATATACTTACATGTGATCATAAGTGGGCGATGAAACGCCTATTTTGCAAAATTTTACCATAAGCGTATTTCTTGGCAGAGAATTGTTGCCAGCAGCAATTTTGAAAAAATTTGCTTTAATATTTACTGATTTATCGAAGATTTTGTATTTCTCTAAATTACCGTTATATGGGATGTGGGCGTGGTTATTGTCTGATTTTCTAAATTTTCTGCCATTTAGTATGCTGTATCAAGGCCACCAACTGTGCCAAGTTTGGAAGAAATTGGTGCAGCGGTTACCAAGATACACACATGTAACCATAAGTGGGCGTGGCTACGCCCATTTTCCAAAAGCTTATAATATTCTTATTTTTCGTCTAAAGATTGTTGTAAATATCAATTTTGAGTGAATAATCTTTAGTAGTTATTAAAATATCGCAGTTTTCGTATTTCCGAAAATTACCGTGATATGGGATGTGGGCGTGGTTATTGTCCGATTTTTTAAATTTTCGGCCATTTAGTATGCTGTATCAAGGCCAACAACCTTGCCAAGTGTGGAAGAAATTATTGCAGCGGTTACCAAGATATACACATGTAACCATAAGTGGGCGTGGCTACGCCCATTTTCCAACAATTTATAATATTCTTATTTTTCGTCTAAAAATTATTGTAAATATCTATTTTGAGTGAATTATCTTCAGTAGTTCCTAAAATATCGCAGTTTTCGTATTTCTGGAAATTACCGCTATATGGGAAGTGGGCGTGGTTACAGTCCGATTTCGCCCATTTTCAATACCAACCTACCGTGGATTAGCGCAAACCTACGTTCCAAATTTCGTTGAGATATCTCAATTTTTGCTCGAGTTATCGTGTACACGGACGGACGGACAGACGGACAGACGGACAGACAGACATGGCTTAATCGATTTCTCTTTTC
>NW_023487406.1:0-1239 GCF_013731165.1 Rhagoletis pomonella | reverse complement strand
AAATCCTAACTTGCTTAGAAGTGTACTAAAAATGTAGAGAAAGAAGAGTAAAAATACGACAAAATATAATTTATTGGTAATGAACAAAATACATTGAATTATAAGCTATAGACATGATTATACACTAGAAAAACGTATTATGGGCCAAAAATAATAATGCTGAGTAGTTTATGTATTTTTCTTTCATGTTTATGTATTTTTATTTCATGCGAAATGCGAAGACGATAATCAACAGAAACAGTAAACGTCACTTCTTCAGTGTTACTTTTTTAAATGTTCCACACTAGCAACTTACACGATGAACTATAATAATATTCCGACCAACAACAACACTTACTGGACCAACAACAACACCTACTGGACCAACAACAACACTTACTGGACGTCCGGCGCGGAGAACAATTAACGAGATAATGAGAAACTGACGAAACGAGTTGCTTACACCCGATTTACATGATTCAAGTACTTGAAAGCAATTCTTGCTCATTCTCTTTTGTGTTTTCTATTTGCTTTTACACGTTTCAATTCTGTTGAATTCAAGTTTTTGGTTCTTTAAATGGGAAGCAACGAAAATGCCAAAAGCAAAGCAAGAAAGTTGAAACGACTTGACGGTACAGACGCATGTGTACTCGTCCCTTTTGTTCTCACCCCCTCTCTTCAACATGCGAGCAGAATTGAATTCAATACTTGAACTGTGTAAAAGCAGTCTTACTTTTAACAGCTTTTTCACAGAAAACTAGTTTTCGCACGTACCCTGCAAAAATCGCGACTACTCCATGCATGCGTGTAAAGAGTACTTCCTAAGGACGAAGGAGTACTCCAAAATTAACCACAATTCATATAAAAAATATGGTCCAATTAACATTGCGATGTCCTAGGGCACGACCATATACTTCATCCCTGCATTACATCAGAGTAGCACAAAACTACTCCAACATATTAACAATGGCATTGTTGTTATATTTTTTCGTTTGTACACGCTTTTGTTCTTCACTTCTCAAATGCTTTTTCGAAATTAATAAAAACCAAGACAAAAATTAAAAATTACATGTTGCCTCTGACGGCATTCGAACCCGAACATGCTGGGAGCTAAGAACTAACAGCGAGCATCTCTACACGTTCAGCTACAGCCAGACATGCAAATGTGCTTTCAAATGCTCAACTTCAATCACGTTTCGTTAAAACACGAGCAGTGATCGGATAACAAACAATAAGCTGGCGCAGAGACACGAGTTGGTC
>NW_023487405.1:0-1239 GCF_013731165.1 Rhagoletis pomonella | reverse complement strand
AATCCACGGATTGCTCGGTGGTCCCTAGCCTTGGCAGAATTTGATTTCAAGATTAAACATCGGTCAGGAGAGCAGATGGCACATGTGGACGCACTAAGCAGGTCAACATGTGTAGGCACAGTGGAGGAAAGTGAAGTAGACGTTAACATTCAGATAGCTCAGATGAGAGACCCGGAAATTAAAGAGTTGAAAAAGAAGTTGGAAGTGGCTGAGGTGTCTGGATTTGACATGGAGAACGGACTGGTGTTCCATGTGGAGGATGGTAGGCGGCAACTCTACGTACCTAGGGAGATAGAAAATAATGTGATTCGATTAGTACACGAGACGTATGGTCATTTAGCGGTGGATAAATGCGTCGACCAGATAAAGAAACACTATTGGTTTCCGGGTTAAGAAAAAAGGTTAAGAGTTTCCTAGCTAATTGTTTGAAGTGTATTTATTATTCAGGCCAGGCTAGAAGCAATGAAAGGTGTTTGTATAGTATTCGAAAGAAGCCCGAACCATGGGATACTCTACACATCGATCATTTTGGTCCTCTGGAAACGGTGAGGTCTAAGCGCCGGCATGTTCTGGTGGTCGTAGATTCATTTGCCAAGTTCGTTAAATTATACGGTGTAAACACTAGTACAAAAGAGACCGTATGTGCGTTGCGCAAGTACTTTACCGATTACAGCCGGCCCCGAAGAATTATCAGTGATAGAGGGTCTTGTTTCACGTCTGTTGAGTTTAGGGAGTTTTGTAGGCAGCATCATATAGAACACGTTTTGAACGCTGTAGCGTCTCCGCAGTCAAATGGGCAGGTCGAGCGGGTGAATAGGGTCTTGAAGAGTATGTTGGCCAAACTCACTGATCCTATTGATCATACAGATTGGAAAAAGAGACTTGTCGACGTCGAATTTGCTATAAACAACACGGTCCACAGTAGCACCAAACAGACTCCCTGTAAATTATTGTTCGGTGTGGAGCAACGGGGACACGTGGTTGACGAGCTAACCGAGTATCTGCAAGAAAAGTATGTTAGTGAAACCGTAGATCTGAAAAGGACCAGGGAGCAGGCGGACGAAGCTATTCAAACGTCACAGCAAAGAAACGAAAGATACTTCGACCGCACTCACAAACCGGCCCAACAATTTGAGGTTGGCGAGTTTGTCGTGATCAAGAATGTAGACACTACAGTGGGTAAAAATAAGATGCTTATTCCCAAATATAAAGGACCTTACGTCATCCAGAGACAATTAG
>NW_023487404.1:0-1239 GCF_013731165.1 Rhagoletis pomonella | reverse complement strand
AAAAATGCTTCATTTTAGTACGGGAGTATTTGAATTGAATATTTCCATTATATGTACGTAGTGTATGTATAATGGAAAAATCCATTTGGTTAAGACTTGATTTAAATACGAACATTTTTAAACGGTAATTAATGTTTAAGTCAACACAAAGGGGGTGCCTACAGTTTTATGTCGACTCTGAACGGCGATTGTATTTTTTGGGAAGCTGTTTTTCATTTTCAAGCGTTGCGCACTTCTAACCTGGGGTGCAGCGGCCTATATGCGAAACCTATATTCAGATAAATTTTTTGGATTTTGGTATCAATATTTGGAATATCGAGTCTTTTTATTCCGATATTAATGGGTACCCGATATTTTTAAAGCGATACTTTAAATGAGTACCATATCGATACTTTCGGTTCGATATCGTGTCCTAAGCAAGTGAAGCAAAGCTGCCATTTGACCACCCTTCATACATACGTTTTAGTATATTCCAAATAACTGTCAAAAGTTCAAAGCTAAGCAAGCAAAGCAAGCCTGCATTGGGGCCAGCGCCTTAAGCGATACGCTCTGAACACATCGAAAACGATGCCACCACACGACACGACATTAAGTTTTTATCTACATTATCTAAACGCTTTGTCGACGGCGCCGTGATTTTTTAGAACGCAGCAGCGACATCAGCTATTATTTGACATTTACTTTTTATTACAGAAACTTGGGAAACCTTACGTTGCGAATTTGTGTTTAAACGTTTAAAAAAAATTTTAAAATATTTAAAAATGAGCCATTCAGCCCAGTTAGTAAATTTTGTGGCTTCAATAACAAAAATGACGCGCATCGTCCAATTGGTTTACAAAGCGTACGAGCGTTTTCATAAAGCAAGTAAGAGGAGGTGGTGGGGTGGCCCAGTAAATTTGACTCGGGAGAAGGAGGATTTTTATTTGACATGCGTCCAACAACTTAAATCGAAAGATGAGGAGCATTTCTATAAATCAATCAGAATGAGCGTTGCTAATTTCGATTTGTTGTTGTCGTTGCTAAAAGAGAGGTTGCAACGATTCTCGAATGGCATGCCATAGGGGAAAATTATAGTTTGGCATCCCCCGCGTACAAAAAAAAGGTGGTTATGGGGGGTGGGGGGGTAGGGGGAGTTCTCCTGATTGCAAATATATATACTTTTAGCCGCAGGAGGCTTATAGTTTTTAAGTTATTTGTTGTTAAAGTTTGTAAATTGAACTAACCTCTCGGCGCTATTTC
>NW_023487403.1:0-1239 GCF_013731165.1 Rhagoletis pomonella | reverse complement strand
AAAAATAGGCCTTGAGGCCATCACCCTTTTAGCGTGGCTCGCTTAAAAGCCATAAATTGAACAAAAACACCAAAAGGTGAAATGAACACCAAACACCAAACATAACATGGCGATCCTGCCACTTTTCAAACATAACATGGCGATCCTGCCAAATTGGCACAACATAACCAGAGAAAAACTACATATAATGCAATAATACATAACCGCAGATGGCGAAAGTAGAATAAATGAATTTATCGAAAATAGGAACAATAATTCCACAAAAGAGTCACTTAAACACTCCAATCGAAGCATTACCAGTACAAGTAGGCGTCGAAGGCATGGATAGATATGCAAAAGCATAATATGCATAAAATATATTATTTTTATATTGAATACCCTTGGCACATTGAATGGTTACTAGATTGGGCAACGCATATTTGGACTGACCTCTTGGTTTTCTCGCTTAATATATTATTTCCTTTCCCCAATATATGCCTAAGTTTGAATCGATTTTATTTCGTCGGAGGCAACTTAAATCTGAAAAAACTAATTGCGGAACTGATAGAATTAAAGAAAAAATAAACATAACAACTGAGGCATGGTTTGGACAATTGTACTTCCAAAAGCCAAAGAACAGCAGCAGAAAATCACCATGAACAACAATAACAACAATATCAACAATAGCAGCAGCAGCAACAACCTTTTAATAAATAATATAATAGCATTTATTTCGATTGTTTTTATATTAATTGTAATCATATATTTTATAAATAAGCATTGTAAGACATATGTCAAAAAACAAATAATTAAAAATATGAATTTAAATAATAGTGTTTAAAAAAAAATAATAATAATAAAATTTGAAAATAATAACAATTAAATTTTACTTGAATGAAGATGAAAAAGTTTGTTACAATATGCTTTTATCAAGGATATTTTAGTGAAATGTTAAATAAAATAAATATTTAAAAATAACATCTATCATAAATGAAAATTATACACAATAAATAAATGGAAATAGAATATGCTTCGAAGATACTTGCGAATTTAAAAAAGAGTCCAAACAGAACTTACACAGACGAATACATATACAAGACTTTAAAGGACTTATTAAATGTACGACAGAAAATAGTAAAAAAAGAAGAGGAGTATGAATTTGATTTGCTTTTAGGAAGAATAAAATTACTTTTAAAACACAAAGTTGACGAAGTTAAAACAAAAATGTCAAAATTTGATTTAGTAACTGCTTCCAAGCTA
>NW_023487402.1:0-1239 GCF_013731165.1 Rhagoletis pomonella | reverse complement strand
CGAAAAAATGCCTTTAAGAGGAGCTAAAAGTAAAAAAAAAATACAGTGTTCAGGTTCCAGGCTAATTATTTCATGAAAATTACTGAGATGAGTTATAAAACCATTCCTTTATAAAAATTTAGAAATCTTTGTAAAATTGCATTAAAAAAGTATGTTTGTTAACATTTTAGTTCTCGGTCCTGGTTGACCAATCTGGGGAAATGCTCATATGCGTATGTTCAAGTAACCGTATAACTTCTAAGAAATTTCTAACTTTTGACACACGCTCTTATTTCAGTTTTCATTTCATTTATTAAAATCTTCAAATTATATTTGAAGTGGCTTAAATTTACAAGACATTGTAAATATTACATATATAGAACTTTGTTACATAAGAACTATTTAAAATCATAAAATTTACATGTCCTGCCGCACTAACGGAACTTGATTTCATTCTTTGTTCTCTGTTAAACAAAATTCCCACGTGCGTTTACGTTCTTTCAATCAGATTTGGCAAATATCAGTCCGTATAAAAACATGCGAATGAAAATGCATATATACATAAATACATATGTGTGTCAGGGAAGCCTACTCGTGGGGAATTCCCCGATTTGAAGGGAATTTCAGTTTGCGTGGAGAAACAGTCATCGAGTCATCTATAATTACACTATGCGACATTAAAAATCGGGATGGGATGAAACCAACGGGAAATGTTATATCGGTCAAAAACAAGTTATACGTGTCCCGGCGTTTCGCTGGGTCACGTCTAGGAATCGAGATATATAAATAACTATCATATAGGGGAAATTGTCACCTTTGGTGGTATTTTTTTGACATAACTCGGGAACCACTAGTCCGATTTTCCTCAAACAAATTTAAAAAAATTAAATAATAAAAATTAATTAAAAAATTTAATCTGCTCATACAACGTTTTTCTATATAATCAACTATATATGTATATAACTTGAAGAATATTTCTCACACATAATTATTATCAAAGACTTTTATAATTCTTCTCTGGAATAAACTCCATTTGTTTTATATGGAAGAAAACCGAAACACCTTCGGCAAAAAAAATCCTTAACTAAAAATTTGTATGCACTTGAAACTTGCGTTTTTTTATGCTATAATTGAGTGGGCTACAAAACTGCATACATAAAATTTTTCTAGAAAATTTAATTAAAAAGGTCCAAATTTTTAGAAAGTATGCTGATTTTTTTTTTAATATTGCACAACGTTTCAAACTTGGATTTACATTTT
>NW_023487401.1:0-1239 GCF_013731165.1 Rhagoletis pomonella | reverse complement strand
GAAATAAGCATTCTACCGGAAAAGTGCAGCTATACTAAAACAACTAAACGAATAGGAAGCTAAACGGAATCTACCTTAGTAGACTAATTTTAATTTAAAAATTCTATCGTTACCTTAACTCATTTTATATTAGTAATGGAACAAAAGTTTTAGTACAGAAATCGAAGATAAATATATAGTAGTTGAAGAAAATAATTTTTCTCCTCCAATTTGGGCTGAACTGAATACTTGTATTACTGTTTTATATTTTGATTTGTTTACCCCGAACGACGTCGGGTGCTCTGCTAGTCAATTATATAAATAGGCAATCATGTTTCCTTTACACCCCTTTTACGGCTAAACTGTACTTCTAAGGTATAAACAATTATATATCATTAGAAAGGTATTTTGATGCTGATGTGCAGGCAATTTTTAAAATTTCAAATTAGTTTAAAATAGAGCGAAAAAATCAATTCAAAAGTCACACCAATACCAATGCCATACATGTACATGGTTGGGGCGGAAATGCCTCCTAAATGTATGCTTTAATATTGATAGTGAATTAAAGAAACGTGCTAAGCAGCAGTTTAGGAATAAGACGTATGTATGTATGTACATGAATAGATTAGCCTCAAACAAGGATGAAGATAATTTTGAGTATGGAGAAGAAGAAAGGGATAAATACAGAAATTAAAATAAAAGTAAAGAAACCTAAATATAAAGACAAAGAGGAAGGAAAATTTAAATACCTAACCTAATAACAATGGTGGGGGTGAATATGTAAATGAAGAAAAGAATGGACATATTTAGATCAGGATAAAGGAAAGTATAAAGATGAAGACCAACACGAGGAAGAAGATGAAGATGAATATGAAGATGAGGATAAAGATAACTTATCTTAACTTAACCCCTTAACTTAACTTAACTCACCTCAACTCATCTCACCTCCGCTTAAAAACTTACTCCACCTGAGTTCGCTACACATTAATTCACCACACCTAAATCCACCACTACTTCACTCCCCACACCTAAATTCACCACACCTTAATTCACCACACCTAAATCCACCACACTTTAATTCACCACACCTTAACTCACCACACCCCAACTTTCTCACCACATCTTAACTCACCACACCTTAATCTACCACACCTTAATTCACCACACCTCAACTTTCTCACCACACCTTAACTCACCACACCTTAATTCACCACACCTCAACTCACCACAACTAAATTCACCACACCTCTTAAGACCACC
>NW_023487400.1:0-1239 GCF_013731165.1 Rhagoletis pomonella | reverse complement strand
TGTTCGTCCATTTTTCTACAACATCGCCCCAAGGCTCTACATTATGACAAAGCCAATTTTTCATGGCTAAGTCATTTTCATCTGCTAATCGAAGGAAATATTAATCATGGTTTTTCCTTACATGTGTATGTACTTATGTTTGTATGTATGTACGTGTAGGTATTGCACCGTGCGACAAAAACAAAAAAATTTCGAAACCCACGAAGCAATCAATATACTCACGAAACTGTGGGCCAAATATAGTGGTATATACATACATACACGTACATAGATAAGTACGTTTTTGTAAAATTAAATTTACTATTGCTCGCCTGCTCCGACAAACTTGATTGAGTGGGTTGACATTTAGGTGCAACGCTTAGTGCTCCTGTTTCTTTTTTTATTTTCCTTCGGATGTTTGTTGCCTTATCATAAAGTTTGCCTGTTGGATTTTTGCCATTTCGACGGTTGCAGTAATAGCGCTAAATAAAAGTAAAATAAATGCATTTAAGTGTTGAATTTCGTTTTTCAAGCTAAATTTATTCTGTTATTTTTCTATAAAAATTGTATCCAAGCTTTAGCCAAAACCATATAAATCAGAGTTTCGAACTTTCTTCCACTTTTTATTTCGTAAGAAATTCATGCTTATAAGGAAAAAAGTGCAAAAATCTGTCAGCTAAAAAATTATAAAAAATCAGTGCTATTTTTTATCCCCTTGAAACTTGATCCTCCTTTACATATGTATTTACAAATTTTGATAGCAAGTGAATATGAAAATGCATACATACCATGTCTTCGTTGGGAAATAAAATTGTTATTTGCTCAGAAAAGGTGATGATATCTTTCATTGTCATAGGCACTGATCGCGCTGAGAAGTGGTCAACAATGGTATTTACCAAAATGTCACGACTAACATCTGACAGCACGGTCTTTTCTCTATATTGTTTAAAGATGCTTTGACCTCTTTCAGTGGCATTAAGTATTAACTTTAAATTCTTTGCGTCCATGTCTCTTATCGAGTCGTGAGACTCTTGGCTAGAATTTATCCAACTCTTGCATGATCCTATTGACGAAATGGTATCAGCCTTAAAATAAAAAAAGTATGCAAAGCTTATCATTGATGTGAAAATGATTTACTTACTTCATTCTGTCGCCAACGTGCGCCTCTTTCTTTAAACTTTACTCTCGTTCCGAGCATTGATGCAGGGAAAATTTCATTTATGTCCCCATCGTTGATGAAATACAGACTTTCTACATCCA
>NW_023487399.1:0-1239 GCF_013731165.1 Rhagoletis pomonella | reverse complement strand
ATACGTTTGCAATACGTTTGCACTTGTTTCTAAACAAAAAGTTTGTTTACGTATTGCCATAAACGTCAAAGTCGGCAAAACCAAAGTAGCGGTTTTCGGAATGCGCCACCTTCAGTTCATTACACCATGGCTCCTACCTTATTGAATATGCCTTGATAAAGTTATCGGTTTAGATGAATGCCACTAGTGATAAACTTTGGCTAAATGGATTTCCATACAAAGTTTGACAATTCATTTATCAAAAAAAAATGTATCACTTTATCAACTTTATCAAGAGTTTACAACTTTTGATGAATACCCCTATTATTTTACATTAAGGGTATTCATCAAACCTTGTAAATGCATTGTAAACCGTATAAACTTATAATTGTGTAAACCTTATAAATGAACTGTAAAAATTTGTATGGAAACACGTTTACACATTACTGATAAATTTATTTAGCGATTTCACTGAATAAACTTGATAAACTGAAGCCAATGCTACTCTGTCGCAACTTTCGCTATGTTTTCTTCGACAATAATCGGGATCCGCATACAAATTTTGCACGCAAAATCAACAACAACGATATGATCCTGATAGAGATCTGGTTCAACTATTATCCCGGCTGTTTGTTTTGTTTCACTGATAATTTGGCCGCAAAGTTTTGGTAGCCGTGACAAATGAATTCATACACAAACAGACATTCTGCCATTGTTTCTTCTAACTTGGTTCAAATCAATCGCCTTTATGTTATATGTATATTTATTTAAATAGATTATATCTCGTAAATATAATTGTTTCCAATTTAGTGAGGTAGTTTCTATAATTTCTTTATACCCGTGCTAGTAGTATAAAGTAAGTGTTACTGAGCTCTATAACCAAAGAAAACACAACTATTGTCGCATGTGTAAACGAAAAGAGAGTGTGGGTCGTTCATGTAACAGAGTGCATAAACTTATAAGATTATCTGCTTGATAAAGTTATCGGTTTAGATGAATACCACTATTGTTTGGATAAAGAAAAGTTACGCAAATTCAACATCGATTTGATGCTGATAGAAATCTTTGTCAATACTGTTGGGCACTCTGTAGGGTTTCTTTCCTAATTCATTGAAGAAAATTTAATCGACAGCACCGACAAATTAATATATACAAAAACATATTTTCGGTATGGTTAAAACAATTCATGTTTTAATATTGAATTTTTAGTTTCAAATTTGATTTTTCCTTTTCGTTCGGGGTTTTTGCACGTTATATTCG
>NW_023487398.1:0-1239 GCF_013731165.1 Rhagoletis pomonella | reverse complement strand
AAAAAAAGTGGAGTGTGTGAGGATATAAACAGAAATCCCTGGGGTCTTGGATACAAGGTGGTAATGAAAAAACTTGGGGCCATGGCAAAACCACCAGAGCTTATCGCTCAAAAAATGGACTATATAGTAAACGAACTCTTTCCCACGCATGAGGCATTAACCAAAGAAATGGAGCCTATCATCGCTCCTCAAGAAATACCACCATTTACCGCAGAAGAGCTCAAGTCCGCCACTAATAGAGTAAAGGCCAAGAAAGCACCAGGCCCAGACGGCATTCCAGCAGAAGTTCTAAAAATAATCGCCACAGAACGCTCTCAAGTGCTTCTAAATATGTACAATGCCTGCCTCAAGAACGGAATATTCCCAGAAATTTGGAAAACGCAGCAGCTCGTCTTGATCACCAAAGGAAAGGGAAACCTTGACTCACCATCAGCGTATCGACCACTTGTATGGACACAGCTGGAAAACTCTTAGAAAGGCTGCTAAAACCTAGAATAGAAGCGGCTATCGCTAGCGATGGCGGACTTTCCTCAAAACAGTACGGATTCAGGCCCGGTAGATCAACAACTGGAGCTATAAAACTCGTAACAACAACAGTAGAAGCCGCATACCAACACAAAAAGCTAGTCCTGCTTGCAACCTTAGACGTTCGCAACGCCTTCAACACTGTAAAATGGGAAAATGTGATACACGCACTAGAAGAAGTCTACAACATACCCACGTACCATAGACTCATGGTCAGAAGCTACCTAGAATGCCGGGAGTTATTGTACCATACCACTGATGGACCCCGGCAAATGACGATCACGTTGGGCGCAGCACAAGGCTCCATTCTTGGGCCAGACCTATGGAACGTCAGCTACGACGGAATATTAAACCTTGAGATGCCTGATGACACATATTTAGTAGGCTACGCTGATGGCATTGCCGCAGTGATCACCGCAAAAACACCGAAGCCGCCCGTCGCAAATTAAACCAGACTATGCTAAGAACACAGGCATGGCTCGACTCACACGGTCTTAAACTTGCAGCCGAGAAAACTGAGGTAATACTCCTAACCAAGAAGCGTATTCCCTTAGAAGTGAGCATGAAACTGACCGGCATTACATTAAAGATGCAAAGAGTAATAAAGTACATAGGCATAAGGCTAGACCCCAGGCTAACGTACTGGGCACAAATGCAGCACGCAGCCGCAAAAGCAGCAAAGTTAACGGCTTACCTAAGCAGATTAATGTCCAA
>NW_023487397.1:0-1239 GCF_013731165.1 Rhagoletis pomonella | reverse complement strand
GCATATCCTTCCTTACAGATGAATGTAGATATGTATGTACATATGTATCACGAGGTGGCTCAAAAACAAATAGAAAGGCGAGCATACTGCAATGCATCTGTGTTTTATTGCAACATATGCATACGTGTTTAGCTAAACGTAGGTATGTATTTTTGTTCAGATCTTGAATTTATATTTACCATCAGCACAGAGTAGCCGCACATTTCATAGAAATACTCGTTAGTGGGTTTTGTGTGGTGCACCTACATACATACATATGTATGAATCCGCCATAACACACGGCTAGCGACTTTGGTTCGCTACTGGTTGCATAGCATCTTTGTTTGAACAGGGATTGAATTCTGTTCTATCCCTGTAGAGAGGGCTAACAGTTGTGACCTAGAATGCTACCAGTTTGCGTTTTAGCCCAACTAGTTCACGTTCTATTAATTTTCAATGTTAGTGACTGGTATTTTTTAAATGGCGGCACCGTCATTACACGATATGTCAATTGCCCATGCATCGTCGGCTGAGTTGAAGACAGAGCTATCTCGGTAGCCGGTTCGAAAACGCTCTATCTGAGAAAATTTTTCAAGAACGTCCTATTTCATAATTTAGTTGAAGAAGGCGCAATATCGGAATTTGGTTAAATAACGCAGTATTTCAGAGTTTTCAAAAATGCGCTATATCAACATATTTTCAGTTGAGATAGGGTGTTTTTGAAACAAATTCTGAGATAGGGCCTTCTTCAACCAAACTCTCAAGTTGGGCGTTCTTGAGCCATTTCTGAGATAGGGTGTAAGTATGTAATTTTGCTGCCTGATTCCTTAAGTAAAATACTTTTATTTGTTTAATGTATTTTATTTTTTTTTTAGGTAAAAAGAAAGAAATATTATTTGATTTAATTTTTTATGGTATTTCAGTATTTAGGTTTTTTCTCTAAATGAAATTAAACCTACCATTTTAACTTGAATTTGAATTTTAATAATGGACTTACTTTATTTTAACCACATCCAAGCGGATTCGATTGCATTTTAATTGTGGCTTTGGCAATACAAAGGCAGATGTCGCTGGTGGCATAAGTTGTTCGAAGTCGTCGAAATTGTAGGCCGCCGTTTTAGCACATACTAGGTTTTTTGGCTTTTCACTTCGGATAACTGGTGTAATTATAATCCATGAACTGGTATGACCTCCCCACTGAATACCGGTTTAGAAATTCGAATTTCTACCAACTAGTTTATTATTTTCTGCGAGGAACTG
>NW_023487396.1:0-1239 GCF_013731165.1 Rhagoletis pomonella | reverse complement strand
GATAAATTATTTGAAGTTTTGATGTTCGAGAGAGCATGAAACTAAAAGTGGATGTTAAGGATTTTGACGTTTTCAAGTCAACCAGTTCCTTGAATACAGGATCTGATTCTGTAAATGGACATGGGGGCACAAAATTTCCTAATATAAATAGACCATCAGCACTAGTGGCTCTACTGCAAGCTGCATACAATGCTGCTCTGGGCATTCTAGCTCGTGTATGTACAACCACTTTGCTATACGTCGCACCCTCCGCTGGAACAACAGGAAATTGGTTTCTTTCAACAGTTATTAGCTCATTCCTTTTATATTGAAAAGTCCTCACTGTTTTTTTAAGTGGCGTCCAAGAAGCATCACTAGGATGAGACTTTCTTGATCTAGCCAACAAACCCACTGATGGTTCCAAAAACTTTAGCCAAAGAGTTGATGGCATCGATGATTCGAAATCAATATGCATCAGTTGGCCAGTTGCACCATTTACTAACCCATCACCTGTATTGATATTAACAGTTATCATATATTTGGCAGTAGTCTTCAATGTCAAGTTATACGACAGGCCCTGAGTTTCAGCATTTTTAAAAAGCTTGACCCTATCTAAAATATTGGAAGTTTGTCCTCCGATAGCAATACCTTTAACAACATCTTTGGCAGTAGATAAAATGGCTGAAGTTGAGATCTGACTAAGTTTAAGGGCATTAAAATTATTGGATTTTTCATTAGACCAAAATAAATGAATGGCTTCATTGGGAACTTGGTTTAAGCTAACTATTCGGCTATTGATTAAAGATATGTCCGCACTTGTCATAATGCCGGAAGCCATATTATTTAATGCGATAGCAAAAGGTTGATCCCCATGTTGCCTCATCACCTCAGTTAACTCAAAATATTTAAACAACTCCCATAGAAGGGAACCAACTAAAACGCTATAATTGTCGCTTGGGTTGGGAGAGAAAATCCATCTGTCTCCGACAGGAGAAATTTGCCTCAAATCCCCGAAAAGAATGACTGAAATACCTGCAAAAGGACTGTTGGTTTTGAAAATTTGCTTAAGTCTAGCGTCAATTGAACTAAACATTCTAGCTCCTACCATTGATATTTCATCAATGATTATTAACTTCAAATCAATCAGCTTGGAGTAAATTGAGTTAACTAAATCGTTACTGAGTGGTCGCAAGTCTCGGTTTGACTGATTCACGGTAGTGAGAATATAGAATGTAGTGTTAATCCACCAATTCCAAACGC
>NW_023487395.1:0-1239 GCF_013731165.1 Rhagoletis pomonella | reverse complement strand
TTTTTTCTTAACAGCGGTCGTCCCTCGGCAGGCAATGGCAAACCTCCGAGTGTGCTTCTGCCATGAAAAACAGCTTCTCATAAAAAATACAATCGCCGTTCGGAATCGGCGTAAAACTGTAGGTCCCTCCGCTTTGTGTGACAACATCAAGGCGCACGCCACAAACCGGAGGAGAAGCTCGGCCAAACACCAACATATGTGTAAGCGCCATTCTATTATTATTATTATTATTATAATGTTTTTGTATTTGATAGGTGCGAGAGAGAAAGTAGAGCGTCCCAAGTTCGTGTGATAGAACAGGACACAACATAGCAGCTGCACGCTACCTGACCGTTGAATGCATCCGAGTGCGCATGAGTAGTATAAATATACCGATTCTGGAACCAGAGCAGCAGCGATGTGGTGCTGCTCCGGTTTCACAACCGCTATAAGGTTTGCTGCTGCTCCGACGCAAGCTTTGCTGCTCTGCCAAAGGATGTCGCCGATTGAAATCCAAGTTCAGAACCTAGATAAACCCGCAAGATGTCGCCGATGACAAATCCGAGTCCAAAAACGGAACCGCTCACAGGGTATACCGCTGATGGAAATCCGATACAATAAGGTTTATATGTCGAAAATTGATAAAGTGTATTGGTATACATATATAAATACATACGTATTCTCACACATACATTCATATGCAAACGTACATACGTACATATGTATTTACATATATAGATTCTCCACCCCTAGAAAAGTGTGTTAATAATGTTCACATAGTTAATTGCTAAGTATTTAATATGTATGTGTATATGAATGGAAAGGCCTGTTGATGTTGATGATGAGAACAAATAAAATTTAATTTGAAATAAAATAAAGTTTTATAATTAGTTATTTATTTCGATAATAAGAATTTTAAACATAAATGTCCGCAGCTATATGAATTATAGCTTTGCTGTTTATTATAGTTATATTTAATGTGTTTTCCTAAATACTTTATTATTTGCTTAGGAGGCTTTGAGTTTCCAAAGCTATCGAAGTAATCAATCTCATTATCGTCTTTCAAGTAAGCTACCCAATGAGTTCCCGGACCCTTTGAACTATCCAAATTTATTGTTCCACATTCTCTCTTAAATGGTTTACGGGGTAAAGTGTCACACATGAATACCCCTCTAAAATTTGGAATAAATTTTGAATTACACTGGTCGACGGCCAAAATTTACCAGAGACGCCGTTATGAAATTCGTATGTAAAATCACC
>NW_023487394.1:0-1239 GCF_013731165.1 Rhagoletis pomonella | reverse complement strand
TTCGCCAGGACAAATTAATCGCTATCATCGCTTGACACATATCTATACAAAAAGTGGCCTCTAGCTATGATTTTCGAGTGCACCTTCTTATTACAAACTTCACAAGATATGGTCTCGTCAGCAAAAACTAAATTCGGGTCTTCAATATTCTCAGCTCAATTCTTAAGCATTTCACGAATTAATTCTTTTTGCTTTTCCCATAACGTGGCCCAATATTCGACAATGGTTTTTTCTAAACCTTCCCAGTTAACGCTGGTCATGTGCGTTAACGCTAAGAAAGTTGATAACAGCCGGTTTCACCAGCGTTATTTAAAAGACACAAAATAAAAATATTATCATTTTCACATGTTGGGACTTGAACCTGGAAGTTCTGGAAGCTAACAAGTAACAGCAAACATTTGTGCACGCTCAGATACAGCAAGACATGTAAATGTGCTTTCAAATGTTCAGTTTGAATTGTGTGCAAGCAGCAAGTCGACTGTCCGACTCTGCATTTAATTCCAACTACTTTAAAATGAATTTGGTTTACACAACTTCAAAGTCAGTATGTTTCTTTTGAATACGTTTGCGTTTTGGACTTCACAGATGCTTTTTCACACTTCCAAGACACAAATTGTTTTTTTAAACAAAAAAGTATACAAGTTTTAAACATTTACTCATTGAATTTGTTTTAAAGTAGTCTTTCAATTAGTTGATTTAAAAACAATCACTTGTTTCCGTCAGGGTATCTACAGTCGTAAGCTAAAGTAAAAAAAATATCGCTTTTTCACGAAAAGCGGCAATATTTTCTAATGGCTCTAAGAACGCTACACATATTTTAAAGTGCTGCGTCTTATAATTAAGGGACTTTGGCGCATATATACTTTTATCAATATTGTAAGGAAAACTATATACGAGGAATGGTATGAAATGACGTATTAATAAGTCATTGATAATGACTTAATAGTGGCTCATTATACCTTTTCCATTAAGAACTTCTTAATGTTCTAGAAATTTATTTTTCTACCATCGTTATGGGAAAAGCAAAAAAAATTCATTCGTGAAAAGCTTAAGAATTGGGCTGAGAATATTGAAGACCCGAATTTAGTTTTTGATGACGAGACCATATCTGGTGAAGTTTGTAATAAGAAGGTGCACTCGAAAATCGTAGCTAACGCAACACTTAAATACCGCCGTACACAACATGAATATAGAATGTAAAATTCTGCAAAATGACTCAACCTCGGGGCAAACAAAAAA
>NW_023487393.1:0-1240 GCF_013731165.1 Rhagoletis pomonella | reverse complement strand
AGCTTTGTCTGCCTCGTGAGACATGCACCACAATAGCCCAACTTCGCGCTGGCTATTGCAGCAGGCTAAACTCATACCTGAGCAGAATTAATGAGGATGTGCCCAACCAATGCCGGGCATGTGGAGAGTCGCCACATAACTCTCGGCACCTCTTCACGTGCCCTGAGAACCCCACCCAGCTGACGCCCCTGTCCCTTTGGACAGACCCTGTTGAAGTCGCACACTTCCTGGGCCACCCCTCAGCTGAAACGGATGACAACCTTGACGGATGAACCGACCCGAGCGGGGCTTGGTAGTCGCTACAACAACAACAACGCGTTCATGTATAAGATCTTCAATTAGACGGAATAGCATCTTCGTCGAATTTTCTAATTCTTTCAGAGACATGGGTGGATAAAGAGAACACTTAAGATATTTCTAATTTAAAAAAAAAGACAATTGGTCTCCCAAGGCACACAAAGGTGCTACAATTCAACTGTAACGGACTCCAGAGCAAGATCGTCATGGGAAGGCATGGCATATTTATAGCTGCGGTCCAAGAGACGAAGATGAACGGCAATTCAACCTTGTTGAATTGCGCCGGATACAACGTGTACCGTCGAGATCGCGAGTGAGACTATCATGGAGGCTTAGCATTCATCACGCACCACACCGTGCAGTATCGTCTTATTGAAGCAGACATCGACCGCAGGGATACCATCCTAGAATGTCAGGGTATTGCTATCCGGTCAGGCGCTGTTGAGCTCGAAATATTCAACGTATATATACCCCCTGTCACCAGCTGCCCGGCAGGATATCACCCTGAAATAGGAGCGCTACTCAGAGGTGAAAACCGTATGGTAGTTGGCGACTTTAACGCGCACCACGACATTTGGCACTCAAGCCTGTCAAACGATCGTAGGCGAATACATCCGGCTGAGCAGATAGACGATTCGACATTGAGCACAATGAACGACGACGCACCCACCAGGATTATGGGCAGCTGCTGCAGCTCGCCAGATCTAACAATTGTCAGCGCAGGTCTGATAAAAGCGTATCATGGCGACCTATGCCGACCCTAGCATCAGACCATCTGCACATAGTCATCGCGATTGATAAACCTGCCGATTTTGCTTCCGGGGATCAATCAATTTTTCCAAAGCTGACTGGAAAGGCTTTGTGGATGTTACTGAAAGCGCCTTCACTGCACTACTCATACCAACCGACGCAGGGTTGTCACTGCTGCTGCAGCTCGCTTCAT
>NW_023487392.1:0-1240 GCF_013731165.1 Rhagoletis pomonella | reverse complement strand
TTTTGTTCAGCGATGAGGCTCATTTCTGGTTGAATGGCTTCGTAAATAAGCAAAATTGCCGCATTTGGAGTGAAGAGCAACCAGAGCCGTTCAAGAACTGCCCATGCATCCCGAAAAATGCACTGTTTGGTGTGGTTTGTACGCTGGTGGAATCATTGGACCGTATTTTTTCAAAGATGCTGTTGGACGCAACGTTACGGTGAATGGCGATCGCTATCGTTCGATGCTAACAAACTTTTTGTTGCCAAAAATGGAAGAACTGAACTTGGTTGACATGTGGTTTCAACAAGATGGCGCTACATGCCACACAGCTCGCGATTCTATGGCCATTTTGAGGGAAAACTTCGGAGAACAATTCATCTCAAGAAATGGACCGGTAAGTTGGCCACCAAGATCATGCGATTTGACGCCTTTAGACTATTTTTTGTGGGGCTACGTCAAGTCTAAAGTCTACAGAAATAAGCCAGCAACTATTCCAGCTTTGGAAGACAACATTTCCGAAGAAATTCGGGCTATTCCGGCCGAAATGCTCGAAAAAGTTGCCCAAAATTGGACTTTCCGAATGGACCACCTAAGACGCAGCCGCGGTCAACATTTAAATGAAATTATCTTCAAAAAGTAAATGTCATGGACCAATCTAACGTTATGCGTTTTTTTTAAAAAAAAAGTTATCAAGCTCTTAAAAAATCACCCGTTACATATAAGTAAGCATGCATGTGTATGCATCAATTTTTGAGAGTCGCCTGTTGATTGACCGGCTGGCACGATAATGGCTGACAAAGCATCTATCTGTGTGTAAAGCCGTTATTTTTTTGCAAGAAAAAAAGTGAAACTGGTCGGTTGGTTAAACATATTTATTTAGACTTTTTTCCGCTTAACCATCAACTAACTAGTTGTGGCAAAGTGGATGCCATCTATGCTGAACTAAATTAACTGCATTGTTTTTATGCCGCAGCTTTTTGAAATTGAAGCTTTTTGCACAGTTTTAAGTATATGTGGATATATGTATGCAGAGGTGCGCAAATAATTTTAAGATTGTGTGAGTAGGTGAATATATATGTATATACATTAGGCTGGGTCGATTTTGTATGGGGGAAAATAAAAGGCATTTGACCGTATTGTAATAGTAATGTTATGATGTCTTAGGTCTAAGCCAATTGTTATTGGCCACGAAAGATTAATTTAATTTGCTTGTAATATCTATGGTATGCGTTAATTGTTATAAATAGGACGATATATC
>NW_023487391.1:0-1240 GCF_013731165.1 Rhagoletis pomonella | reverse complement strand
CAAGAATTTCGTTATGTTGCTCTTAAATATACTTTCGTTATCAGTCAAGAGGTACTTGGCATTTGGGTAGACTTGTGTGAGTACTTCTTCTATGTATTCGTGGCAGTTTGTCTTTGTGTCCAATTTTCGTAAGAAGCAGTATTTGGAATATCTATCTGTAGAACTAAGGTACTGTTTATTATTAATATGGAAAATATCCATCTGTATGTACTCTCCTACTTTTGTTGGTATTGGAGTTTTTCCAATAGGTTGTTTATTTGGTTGCCTTTCGTATTTGTGCTGTAGACATATTTCACAGCCTATGACTAGTTTACGGCACATTTCTTTAATATTGGGCCAGTAATGAATCAACAATATTTCTTGCGTGTTATTTTTGTAGTTCCTATGTGCACGTTTATGTGTTTGTGTGACAATTTCTCTTTGTTCGTTTGGAGAAGTTACGTCGTTTAACTTATTTTGGGCTAGCACTAGATTATAATTTGGGAAGGCGGAGCTAATTTCTTGTTTTAGGTGAAACAGTATTTCCTCATCTATCTTTATCGCATTAGTAACTTTTGGATTAACTACATCTTTAAGTTTAGATAGTAAGTCCGGGGTTTCTCTATAAAATATTGTATGTCTAAACCGACCAGGAAATATTGTTTGACTGAGGACTTCATTCCTTTCATTATCTTGTAACACAATTATTTGATTTCTGAAAGCGTTAAGTGGTTGTTTAACTTTCTTCATAATTTCTACAGGGGAACTTTGTTGCGAATGGTCGGAACAATTCGTTGAAGTATTTATTTGTTGTCGCGAAAGCGCATCTGCAACGACATTCTGGTGTCCAGGTTTATATACAAGTTTGGCACCGTATTCTTCAATTAGGTTTTTCCAACGCTTTAATTTCGCATTCGGGTTTTTTTTCGGAAATTGAAAATATTAGCGATTGGTGGTCCGTGTAAATTGTCAAGTTTGCCACACCATACAAATAATTTCTAAGTTTTTTGCAAGGACCAAACGATTGCTAGTAGTTCTTTTTCATTGGTACTATAGTTTTGTTCTGTTTCACTTAGAGTGCGTGAAATGAATGCGATCGGGTGACGATTTTGTGACAGAACTGCCCCGATAGCGAAATTAAAGCGTTGGAAAAACCTAATTGAAGAATACGGTGCCAAACTTGTATATAAACCTGGACACCAGAATGTCGTTGCAGATGCGCTTTCGCGACAACAAATAAATACTTCAACGAATTGTTCCG
>NW_023487390.1:0-1240 GCF_013731165.1 Rhagoletis pomonella | reverse complement strand
GGATGAGTATGTCGGAAACTAGAGCAAATATTTAAAAACAGATGACGTTATTTGAAAGATCTTGATTAGTTTAGTACGACAGCATTACTAACGTAATTCGTACCAAATGATTTTAGTCAATTACTCGGAAACTAAAGAAGATATCCAAAAAACTGTTAACAAAAAAGCGATATATCTGATTTTAAAATATATAACTGCATCTTTAACTAAAAACTGTCAAAATGACGCTTACGGAAATTTTCCATCCAAACGACGATAAAATAATTTCGAGCCTCTATGTAAATTTTCGAGAAAAAGTAAAGAAGTATATCATATGCTGAAAAGATGTTTTCGCAGACTCACAATTTATTTAAAGTATATCATCAACCCTATTTCCAATTCTATGTGAATAAATCGCTCCCATAATTTAATTAGTGCATTCAATATGTTTCACAATTAACTTAAATACTAAATTACAAATATTTGTGCAACGACCTCGACACAGTAAAATAAAAAAAAAAAAACAAGTAAGAAAGTCTAGGTCGGGCGGAGCCGAACATTAAATACCCGGCGCAAGTATTAAATATATTTTTTTCACCTCTCCGAAACCTACCGCTATTTTGAGTAAATCATCGTCCTTAAATTTCGAAATATTGCAGTTTCAAGCATTTCTGAAATTTACCGTTACATGAAAAGCGGCCGTAGTTTTAGTCCGATTTCAATAATTTTCAACGTTTTTCTTTTATATGGCAAGCACAATAAAAATACCGAGTTTGGTACAAAATGGTAGAACGGTTACCGATATACATATATGTGATCATAAGTGGGCGGTACCACACCCATTTTTCAAAATTTTACCATAAACGTATTTCCTGGTAAAGAATTGTTGCAAGCATCAATTTTGAACAAAAAAGCTTTAATATTTACTGATTTATCGAAGATTTTGTATTTCTCTAAATAACCGTTATATGGTATGTGGGCGTGGTTATTGTCCGATTTGAAATTTCCGGCCATTTGGTATGTTGTACCAAGGCCAACAACTGCGCCAAGTTTGGAAGAAATTGGTGCAGCGGTTACCAAGATATACACATGTAACCATAAGTGGGCGTGGCTACACCCATTTTCCAAAAATTAATAATATTATAATTTTTCGTCTGAAAATTATTGTAAATATCAATTTTTAGTGAATTATCTTCAGTAGTTACTAAAATATCGCAGTTTTCGTATTTCTGGAAATTACCGTTATATGGGAAGTGGGCGT
>NW_023487389.1:0-1240 GCF_013731165.1 Rhagoletis pomonella | reverse complement strand
TATTTGCAACTTATGTTTATTTACAACTTGAGAAAAAAATCGATAGCAACTGTCAAAATTGGAAAGACCAATTTTTTCTTTTCGGAATTTAAAAACAAGAGTTTAGAGTATATTTTGCCAAAATTTCACTGCAATCGCGGGCCTAGAATAAATAAATAATTGCAATTGTTTAAATTATTGTTATTAAAGAATTAATTGTTTTGCAAAGTTTATTCTGCAAATCTTTTTATTGTAAAGGGAAAAGCTTCAGCAACTCTCAACAAAAATTTCATCAAATTTTATCAAATGGGTCGCGAGTTACGAATTTTTCTCTCAAAAATTGCAATATTCTTATAATACCAAAAAAACAAAAACGAAGTGCAATTTCGAAAAACCGTCCAAAGTGTATTTTTGTTCTATAATTATATACAGATTCCCTCAATTGTCTTCACTTTCCAGAAAATCAATGAAAATTCATTGACACAGTTGGCGTGGTTTGACTCATTAGTGATGTTATAAGTGTACACTTTCGCGAAATTCTGTATTTAATAGCAATATTCCGATGGTGAAAATCAGCACAACAATCTTGTGTAGTTAATATAAATAACATGGAGGAAAACTGGTGCTGCCACTCTATTAATACAATTTGCATTTCAACTTTAAAAACACCCAAATAATGCACAAGAAATATACTCTTGTGAAAAGGGGATTTCTGTTCCTGTTCTTTGCACGCAGAAAGGAGAATTTTACGTAGTGAGGGTTATAATCCCTAAGCGCGGCCGAAGGCCGCCTACGCAAAAAAGAGTTGGATGCACAAACACTTTTTTAATAGGGTGGCAGCAGCAATTGAGTTCCATTTTATTTTTCATAGAGTGGCAACACTAGTTTTCCTCCATGATATTTATATTAACTACGCAAGATTGTTGTGCGGATTTTCACCATCGGAATATTGCTTTTAAATACAGAATTTCGCGAAAGTGTACACTTAAAACATCACAAATGAGTTGCGTTCCAGATGCTTCACGATATTTACGAAATTCACTATTTTCTCCATTAATAAACCTTATGCGAGGTGGTCACCTGGAACGACTTCCTGTAAAAACCTGCAAATCGTGAAGCATCTGGGACGCAACTATGTATAACAACTAATGAATATGTGTTCAGTTGAGTTCATTTACTCCATTTATTTGCGTCAAATTCATCAAAACATAGTGCGAAAAGTGCAAGTGTTTTTTGCGAGTAACTCTTTAATGAATTAAAA
>NW_023487388.1:0-1240 GCF_013731165.1 Rhagoletis pomonella | reverse complement strand
TAATCTGTCTCTTATTGTACTGAAATGCGATCTTTGGAAGTTTGTTACGGCGGTACTCAGGGAAGGAATATCAGACACAGGTGGCATGCTAAATGTTTCTTTAGCGGCTTTGTCTGCTAGTTCATTGCCTGATATTCCCACGTGTCCTGGAGTCCATAACAGGGTTCGTATTTGCACACACATGCGCAGCACGTCCTAACATTTTACGCTCACACATGTGTGCTGTGCATATAAAGAATTAAAAACTTGCTCACATCACATGTGTGTGCCGTTTGGTAAAAAGCACGGGCACATGTGTGTACTTTATTTTTATTAATATAAGCGCATGCATGATAAAAACATAGCAAGGTATAACCGTTCTCTCAATTTGTCGGCCATGATTTTTTTTTTGAAGTTTGCCAACATTTTAAAATCATATAAAAGTGAAAATAAAAAATTGAAATTGTTCGAAATTGTTGTTGCTTGAGATTGAAAATGAAAATGTGTGTGTGAGTTTGTGAGTAAATTTAAAAATTAAATTGTTTGGAAACGTCAAGAATTTTAAAAGTGACTCTCAGCGGTTCTACCTTACTATATTTTTATCATGAGCGCATGTACATGTGTGTGCTTTGCGTGGAGAAACTTGTACACTTCGAATTCTAACTCAAATCTTAAAATAATTTTTTAATATGTTTTCTGTCATATAAAAAACAAACAACATCTCACTTTTTATTGAATTCTCTTTCAAAAAATTACGTTTAATAAACAAATTCTTTTAAATATATATTATGTGCATGTGCATGGGCTGAAATTTGTACAAAAATCGGCTCACACACATGTGCATGTGCTTAATAACAAACAGCACACACTTTTCTGTGAGCAGAGTTTGTTTTCCACATATGCACACACATGTGTATGAGCAGTGAGTGCAAGTTGAATGTGTTTCTGGCGTGTGTGTGAGCAGAGCATGTGTGTGCAAATACGAACCCTGGTCCATAATAACTTGATTTAGTTGTGTATATTTGCACCACTCAATATGTACCTTCGTGAATCGCTGTTTCTATCTGCTATTGATCTGGAAGCTATTTTACTACACCGTATGACGGCGTTCCTTCAAATAGAAATCTATCAGTATAGTAAAATCCATCAGAGGGGTGGTTTGCTTTGTATGCCAGCCAAAACGTGCTATACACTGTAGCCGGAGTAATGTTCTTTTTAAAGCAACTCATTGAAGTGTCGATTGACAAGTTGACGTGTGCTG
>NW_023487387.1:0-1240 GCF_013731165.1 Rhagoletis pomonella | reverse complement strand
CGCCTAAATATATGCACTATTTATATACGTCACAGCGGAAATGGACGACACGCCGTTTCTGAAATGAAATATGATGAAATAAACTGCTGCTATATGTATGTTTATACTAAACTAGCAGACCCGGCGAACTTCGTCCCGCCCAAAATAAATTTTTTGTTCACGGTTAAACATTTGGGTTTAATTTTTAAACCGCGCTACGACTACTGCCTTTTTTAATCTTTTGTAGTCTACTTTTTAAACCAGTCAATAGTTTTAAGCATTTTTTAATATATTGTGGTTTAAAATTTAGTCCAAAAAGTTCTTGGTTTAAAAATCAAACCAAAATGTTTTAATTATACTTTCTAGGTTTCATATATAGAAAATTTGGTTTAAAATCTAAACCGAAATATAAAATGTTTGCACACAGCGAAATGTGGTGTTGATTCAAACTCAACATATGAAAGCACATTTACATACGTGGGTGTAGCTGAGTGTGCAAAGCTGCTTGATACAATTGGTGGCTACTAAGGCTGCCCGGGTTCAATCCCCATCAGACGGAGCATGACATTTTATTTTTATTTTTTATTCTTAATTATGAAAATGTTAGGGTTTAAAATTTAAACCGAACTGTTTAAATTTTAAGTCCAACTTATGTGCCCTCTTTTTTTTAATTTAGAAGGTTTGTATTTGAAACTGAATTTATGTAGTTTGGTCATATATGTAGTCCAAAAAGTTTAAAATTAAAACCGAAATTTTTAACCGTGTATTGAAACATTTTGGTCCAACATTTTCACCAATTCATGATTTTTAGTGACGCATTCGTCTTCTAATATTACGTTTTGGTGGTTGCCAGAAGGCATATTTGCCGTCTTAAATAGCTTAGCAAAACTGTACATGCACACAAAGATACGTAATAGTTTCAGTGCGTTTGAAAGGCGCCACGTCCCCTTTTCAAATAACCCCAATTTTCTCTAAGAGCATGGGATTGATTTCATATATCTCTATACCATTTTCGAGTAATTTATCATGGGAGGTGCCACGTCCCTTTTTCCTATAGCCCCAACTTTTCTTCATGACCAGTCGCGTTTTATATATCTTGTACATACCAAGTTCCAGTACTCTTCCATGAACACATTCAGAGATATGCAGTATGAAAAATTCGATGTGTATGGGAAGTACCAAGCCTCCTTTTCCGATAACCACAATTTATCTCCATGAGTATGCGATTGCTTTCATATATCTCCATACCAAGTTCGAGACC
>NW_023487386.1:0-1240 GCF_013731165.1 Rhagoletis pomonella | reverse complement strand
AAGGCCGAAGAAGCCTGCCACCAGGCGCGGCCAATAGTGCTGCTAGTAACACTGGACGTCAAGAACGCCTTCAACTCGGCAAGATGGGACGATATGCTGGAGTCCTTGGAACGGTCATTCAAGGTTCCAACATACTTGCTAGACATGATCCGGGACTACCTCAGAGACCGTCGGCTTTTGTACGACACAACACAAGGTCAGAGAAAGAGACGTATAACCGGCGGAGCGGCACAGGGGTCTGTACTTGGCCCGGACCTCTGGAACGCCACGTATGACAGTCTGTTGCGCACGGAAATGCCGGAGAGCGCCTTCCTTGTCTCCTTCGCGGACGACGTGGCAGCCGTCATAACAGCAAGAAATGTCCAGCTAGCACAGCTCAAGCTAAACCAGGTCATGCGCAACGTCAGTGGATGGATGAGCGATCACGGTCTGCAATTGGCTACAGCCAAAACGGAGATCGTGCTCCTCACCAGGAAACGGATCCCAACAATTATAAATATAATGGTCGGACCTCAACTCGTGACGACTTCTAGGTATACAAAATACCTAGGGGTGAAACTTGACAGCAAACTCACATTCTGGGAAACACATCCATGGAGTATGTGAAAAAGCTGCGCAGAGCACGGCGGCTCTTAGCCGGCTGATGGCGAACGTGGGCGGCCCGAAGCCATGCCGCAGGAAGCTTCTGATGACAGCGGTCCAATCGGTGCTCCTGTACGGGGCAGAAATATGGGCTGACGCATTGAAAGTCAAAAAATAACGGATTCAAATGTCTTCGGTACAGCGCAGAGGGGCACTACGCATTGCTTCTGCATACCGTACAGTGTCCGCGGACGCGGTTCTAGTTATTTCTGGCGTCAAGGGCGCGCGAGCAACTGATCCAGCAGTGGCAACAAAACTGGAACGCGAGCACAAAAGGTCGATGGACACGCTCCCTGATAGCCGACCTTCAAACATGGCTGAACAGACCACATGGGGAAGTCGACTTCTACCTGACGCAATTCCTCACCGGTCATGGTTACTTCCGAGAATATCTTCATAGAATGGGAAGGGTGCACTCACCGTTCTGTCACTACTGTGGAAACGTCGAAGATAACGTGTACCACACATTCTTCACCTGCGAACACTTCTTGATTTCGCGCAGAATGTTGGAAGAAAGACACGGAGACATTACTCCGGACAACATAGTTGGGATAATGATTTCCAGCGCAGAAAAGTGGGAAGCAGTTGCGAGATACGT
>NW_023487385.1:0-1240 GCF_013731165.1 Rhagoletis pomonella | reverse complement strand
TAGACAAGAAAACGTATGCCAATAAAATGTTGGAATATGTATGTATATGAACATACTTATATACAGTATCGGTCATAACAATAGCATCCCCTTTTCAAAGTGATATTGTTTGCCACAGAAGTCCACTTATTTATTTTTAGGAATTTTCAATTAAAATACAGTTCATTCCCTACCAAAACCCATAAAACTCCTAGTTTAAAACTTTGTAGAACACTACAAAAAAATGCAAAAAAATTTCACCTTATTTTCTAACTTTTTTCTCAGAAATGTAAGAATTTTTTTGAGTAAGTACACAGTTTTATAGGACGTTCAATTTTAGTCTAATGATGACCGGTTGAACCCAACATAAAAAATAAATAAAAAAACAAACAAGTAAGAAAGTCTAAGTTCGGGCGGAGCCGAACATTAAATACCCGACGCAATTATTAAATATATGTTTTCCACCTTTCCGAAAGCTACCGCTACACGATAAGCCGGGGTGTATGAATTTTAAGTAAATCAGCGTCCTTAAATTTCGAAATATTGCAGTTTCAAGCATTTCTGAAATATACCGTTATATGAGAAGCGGCCGTTATTTTAGCCCGATTTCAATAATTTTCAACTCTTTGCTTTTATCTGGCAAGCACAATAACCATACCGAGTTTGGTTCAAATTGCTAGAACGGTTAGCGAGATACATATATGTGATCATAAGTGGGCGGTGCCACGCCCATTTTCCAAAATTGTATCATAAGCGTATTTCTTGGTAAAAAATTGTTGCAACCATCAATTTTGAATAAATTAGCTTTAATATTTACTGATTTATCGAGGATTTCGTATTTTTCTAAATTACCGTTATATGGGATGTGGGCGTGATTATTGTCCGATTTTAAAAATTTTCGGCCATTTGGTATGTTGTAGCAGGACCAACAACTGTGCCAAGTTTGGAAGAAATTGGTGCAGCGGTTACCAAGATATACACATGTAACCATAAGTGGGCGTGGCTACGCCCATTTGCCAAAATTTTTTAATATTTTTATTTTTCGTCTAAAACTCATTGTAAAGATCAATTTTTAGTGAATTATCTTCAGTAGTTACTAAAATATCGCACTTTTCGTATTTCTGAAAATTACCGTTATATGGGATGTAGGCGTGGTTATTGTCCGATTTCGCCCATTTTCAATACCATCCGTCCTATGCCCAAAAGAAGTCCAGGTACCAAGTTTCGTTAAGATATCTCAATTTTTACTCGAGTTATCGTG
>NW_023487384.1:0-1240 GCF_013731165.1 Rhagoletis pomonella | reverse complement strand
TTCATGAATGCTTTAAGATTGAGCACTTTTCATATAGCTGGGTGACTTGGGTCACGAGATACAGACCAAAACGTGGACCCGGGTAAACTTAGGCTGTATTTGTTTAATATCGGCATAAAATGAAAGCTGTTATGTCAAAAGTATGCGGAAGCAAATAAAAAAAAAAATTAAAAAATTCATGAATACCGTTTTAGTGAAAAATAAAATTGAGTAATGCGGACAGTTCTTTAATCTTCTTTAATATAAAAATTAATATAAAAATAAGTAGGGTTTTCCTTCCTGACGCTATAACTCCAGAACGCACGAACCGATTTTCACGGTTTTGCATTCGTTGGAGGTTTATAGCTAGGAAAATTCAGGAAAAATTTCAATAGAAAAGTATATGGTGTGTGAGTATCCCCCACGAAAATAAGTATGTTTCATTTAAAGTAGATGGTGCCATTGTTTAACAGCTATTCATTGTACTTTGCTCAGTTAATTTCATGTGACACTAGCGAATACCCGGCGTGCTTCGCTGCGCCTTAAAAGTAATTTTGTTTTGTTACTCCCTCTCACAACATTTGAAAATATTATTTAATATTGCTGTACATATTTGTATAGTAGGGAGATTTTTTCAAATTATATAAATATACGTTATTTGAATATTGAATCAATACACGTTTGAGGAAAGGGTGCGATAGTAGACTCCAGTTATAAGATTATAAATTAAATTTCCAAGAGAAAGTCGGTTCTTTACATATTTTCTAATTACCTTCGAAAATATATTAACTCAAAAAAAAAAATAAACAATGCTTCATAGATCGATTTTTTTAAATCTAACTTCATAAAGTTCTTTAAAAATATTTTGTAAATGAGGCCATAAGAGCTTAGGGGGAGAGTTACAACACAAAAATACATTTAAGGCGCAGCGAAGCACGCCGGGTAATTGCTAGTATGAAATATTTTCATATTTGTAAAATATCGCCTGCTTAGAACATATGAGTTTGTTGATTGGCATTTATGTAAAAACCAAGTGATGATATAAATCATTTAGCTGCCAACCAACAAAAGGAGCACTGATGACAGTGCTGCGGTTCGGATACCTTAGCTGATGTTGAAGCTGTCTGTGTGGATGATGTTGGTTGATGTTGCAATATGAGCAGCATAAGGCAGTACATACTAGATATATATATAGCATGTAATTCGCAGCCTTGCTTGTTGTTCTTTGTTTGTAGTTGTTGCTGCTACCGAATTCAAGTAG
>NW_023487383.1:447-1240 GCF_013731165.1 Rhagoletis pomonella | reverse complement strand
AAAAATGTAGGAGACCCCTCCGGTTGGTTTGTTAAAGGCGTCATAAGCCACGGCTCTAGGGGGTATCCAGAATCACCTACAATCACTTTCTTCTAGAGCTACCCTTTAAGATTAGTCAAAAAGCATTACCTATTAAAAACATATTGTGATTCCCATTTTCATAAGCTCTCTGCATGACTCGCCGCACTGCACAGGAACTCCAAATGTAGGAGTCATGCCGTGCTCCCGGAAACTTAGCATTGGCGTTAAGTATTTTCAAATTTGGATGACATATCTATAAAAATATTACAAGCAATTAGCGTGGTAGCCATGATGGTTCAAATATGCTTCTTCGTTATTTTTGGGGGCCAAAATAGATATATGGGTGCAATCTATCGCCCCAATAGTGCCCCCCACAAAAGGCGCTGGTGCTGAAGAAAATGTTTCCTTGCAGCTTGACGCTCAATTTGCGTCATGGGAAACTTTACCTCGCTTAAGAACAATCGTTTGTTTATTTCATCCGTCACTCGATGTATACAACGGCTAATGGATGATTGGCTCATTGAGATGCCCCACTGCTCTCCTACAGGGCGTTGGTAGCATCCAGTGGCGTAAAAACGCAAAGCAGATGGAACCTTCCAAAGTACAGGAGAAGCTATAAAAAACTGCATTTATCCTAAAGATCTAGTGGCTCACCTGTTTTTCAGCAGAAATCGCAGTTATTCTAGAACCTTTTATGTGTACTTCCAACCGTTCAACTAGATCGGCTGCCAAGTTTGGTCCTAGCCGGTATAATTTCCGGAACTCCGTCGGT
>NW_023487383.1:0-437 GCF_013731165.1 Rhagoletis pomonella | reverse complement strand
TGAACTAAATGCAATTAGGAAAAAAATTAGCTATTAATCGCTCTTGAGTACGTTTTCCAGCGGAAGATGACGAATGTGAGTTTTCCTCAAGTCTTTCTGCAATATTTTATGTTGGAAGGTTGTCATATTCGTTTGTTTGAAAGTTGTCATATTCGTTTGTTTGCTCCTCTCCTAACCGAATGTTATGCAGCACTGCGCACGCATTGACGACTCTACCAGCAAACCCGGGATCATACAAGAGGACCCTTTGTTGCGACAAACATCTCCATGTTCCTTTGAGGACGCCGAAAAGTCTCTCGATTGGATTCCGAGTCTTGCAGAGCGCTTCATTGTAGAAAAATGTAGGAGACCCCTCCGGTTGGTTTGTTAAAGGCGTCATAAGCCACGGCTCTAGGGGGTATCCAGAATCACCTACAATCACTTTCTTCTAGAGCTAC
>NW_023487382.1:0-1241 GCF_013731165.1 Rhagoletis pomonella | reverse complement strand
AATTCATTAAAATTGAAGCTGTAGTTGTAAAAAGCTTCATATAAATTTAAAAAAAAAACCCATTACGCACTTATTTTTCAACTACAAACAAAAATTTTAAAACTAAAATCAACTACAAACGATTCTGGACCAGAATTCATTAAAATTTAGGCGGTAGCTGTAAAATGATTCATATGAATTTTTTAAAAAACGTATTACGCACTCATTTTTCAACTAAAGAAGAATGTTAAAACCACAATCAACTACAAACGATTCGGGACCTGAATTCATTAAAATTGAAGCTGTAGCTGTAAAAAGCTTCATATGAATTTTTTAAAAATCGCATTACGTACTTATTTTTCAACTAAAAAAAAATTTAAAACTACAATCAACTACAAAAGATTCTGAACCTGAATTCAATAAAATTGAAGCTGTAGCTGTAAAATGCTTCATAAGAATTTTTTAAAAATCGCATTACGCACTTATTTTTCAACTACAAACAAAAATTTTAAAACTAAAATCAACTACAAACGATTCAGGACCAGTAGCTCGTTTCTGTAACAATTCTCTACCAAGGCCAATTTATATATGAATTCGCCGCCTTGTTCTCTACTGCTAATGAGTAGTAGAGAATGACGTATATTCTCTACAAGTAGAGAAATAATCGGTAGAGAAGAGTTACAGAAACGAGCTTCAATCAACTACAAATCATTCTGGACCTGAATTCATTAAAATTGAAGCTGTAGTTGTAAAAACCTTCATACGAGTTTTTAAAAAAGCGCACTACGCACTTATTTTTCAACTAAAAAGAAAAATTTAAAACTGCAATCAACTACAAACGATTCTGGACCGGAATTCATTAAAATTGAAGCTGTAGTTGTAAAAAGCCTCATACGAATTTAAAAAAAAAAACGCACTATGCACTTATTTTTCAACTAAAAAGAAAAATTTAACTACAATCAACTACAAACGATTCTGGATCAGAATTCATTAAAATTTAGGCGAAAGCTGTAAAAAGCTTCATATAAATTTAAAACAAAAACGCGCTACGCACTTCTTTTTCAACTAAAAAAAAAATTTTAAAACTACAATCAACTACAAACGATTCTGGACCTGAATTAATTAAAATTGAAGCTGTAGCTGTAAAAAGCTTCATATGAATTTAAGAAAAAAACGCATTACGCACTTATTTTAAAACTAAAAAAAAAAATAAAACTACAATCAACTACAATATAATTTTTTAAAAAAACCCATTACGCAAT
>NW_023487381.1:892-1241 GCF_013731165.1 Rhagoletis pomonella | reverse complement strand
AATGAGTGCGTAATGCGTTTTTTTTTATTCTGGTCCAGAATCGTTTGCAGTTCATTGCAGTTTTAAAATTTAATTTTAGTTGAAAAAACAAGTGCGTAGCGCGTTTTTTTTTAAATTTATATGAAGCTTTTTACAGCTACCGCATAAATTTTAATGAATTCTGGTCCAGAATCGTTTGTAGCTGATTGTAGTTTTAGAATTTTTTTTTAGTACAAAAATAAGTGCGTAATGCGTTTTTTAAAGAATTTATATGAAGCTTTCTATAGCTACAGCTTCAATTTTAATGAATTCAGGTCCCGAATCGTTTGTAGTTGATTGTAGTTTAAAATTTTATTTTTAGTTGGAAAAT
>NW_023487381.1:449-792 GCF_013731165.1 Rhagoletis pomonella | reverse complement strand
TTTTTTAATTTATATGAAGCTTTTTACAGCTACAGCATCATTTTTAATGAATTCTGGTCCAGAATCGTTTGTAGTTGATTGTAGTTTTAATTTTTTTTTTTAGATCAAAAATAAGTGCGTAATGCTTCTTTGAAAAAATTCATATGAAGCTTTTTACAGCTATAGCTTCAATTTTGATGAATTCAGGTCCAGAATCGATTGTAGTTGATTGCAGTTTTAAAATTTTATTTAAGTTGAAAAAATAAGTGTGTAGCGCGTTTTTTTTAATTTATATGAAGCTTTTTACAGCTACAGCATCATTTTTAATGAATTCTGGTCCAGAATCGTTTGTAGTTGATTGTAG
>NW_023487381.1:0-349 GCF_013731165.1 Rhagoletis pomonella | reverse complement strand
AATGAGTGCGTAATGCGTTTTTTTTTATTCTGGTCCAGAATCGTTTGCAGTTCATTGCAGTTTTAAAATTTAATTTTAGTTGAAAAAACAAGTGCGTAGCGCGTTTTTTTTTAAATTTATATGAAGCTTTTTACAGCTACCGCATAAATTTTAATGAATTCTGGTCCAGAATCGTTTGTAGCTGATTGTAGTTTTAGAATTTTTTTTTAGTACAAAAATAAGTGCGTAATGCGTTTTTTAAAGAATTTATATGAAGCTTTCTATAGCTACAGCTTCAATTTTAATGAATTCAGGTCCCGAATCGTTTGTAGTTGATTGTAGTTTAAAATTTTATTTTTAGTTGGAAAAT
>NW_023487380.1:0-1241 GCF_013731165.1 Rhagoletis pomonella | reverse complement strand
CAATTCTGTAGCTACACCAGATCGGCCTAACTAAGTCGTATGACTAAGCAATTATATATAGATACGTTGAGAGTGAGTCAAGAAACTGTTTAACCGCTTATATTTTGTCACCTACTGCACCGATTTGAAATCTAATAATCTTTGAATAATCTATGGTGCTTGCACTTTAATGTGATATACAACTCGATTCTCTAGCTACAACAGATCGCACTAACTGAGACGTATGACTGAGCATATATATATTGATACGTTGAGAGTGAGTCAAGAAAATGTTTAAACGCTTATATTTGTCACCTACTCCACCGATTTGAAATCTGAAATTTTTTGGGTAACCTATCGTGCTTGCACTTTAATTAGATATACAACTCAATTCTGTAGCTACAGCAGAGCGCCCTAACTAAGTCGTATGACTGAGCAATTATATATAGATACGTTGAGAGTGAGTAAAGTAAATGTATAAACGCTTATATTTTAGCAGCTACTTCACCGATTGGAAATCTGACAATTTCTGGATAACCTATGGTGCTTGCACTTTAATTTGATATACAACTCAATTCCGTAGCTGCACCAGATCGCCCTAACTAAGTCGTATGACTGAGCAATTATATGTAGATACGTTGAGAGTGAGTCAAGAAAATGTTTAACCGCTGATATTTTATCACCTACTTCACCGATTTGAAATCTGAAATTTTTTGGATAACCTATCGTGCTTGCACTTTAATCAGATATACAACTCAATTCTGTAGCTACACCAGATCACCCTAACTAAGTCGTATGACTGAGCAATTATATATAGATACGTTGAGAGTGAGTAAAGAAAATGTGTAAACGCTTATATTTTAGCACCTACTTCACCGATTTGAAATCCGACAATTTTTGGATAACCTATGGAGCTTGCGCTTTAATTTAATATACAACTCAGCTCTGTAGCTACTCCAGATCGCCCTAACTAAGTCGTATGACTGCGCAATTATATATAGATACGTTGAGAGTGAAGCAAGAAAATGTTTAAACGCTCATATTTTAGCAACTATTTAGTTCACCGATTTGAAATCTGAAAATTTCGGGATAACTTATGGAGCTTGCACTTTAATTTGATGTACAACTCAATTCTGTAGCTGCTGCAGGTTGCCCTAACTAAGTCGTATGACTGAGCAATTATATATATGGATATGTTGAGAGTAGGGCTGGGAGTTTCATCCGGATTTTGCAACTATCCGGATAAACCGAATATTCGAATA
>NW_023487379.1:0-1241 GCF_013731165.1 Rhagoletis pomonella | reverse complement strand
TATATATTTCATGATCCAATGATCGGATCTAAACCAAATTAGTATGGGACCACCTCTGAGACACTACCTTTCCGTTGCAATTATTGAATTTCTCAGTCCAATAGAATTTGTTTTGATAACTTTTGATTTTGAAATTTTAGCAAAAGTCATTATAAACAATCTATGAAATTGAAAATGAAAAACGTGGAGCGCATGCAATACAAAGCATTCCATTTAATTGACAATAGTCAAACTACATAACGTAGACCTAAAATTTCTACAGCGAAAGTAGAACTTTGAAATCGATTTTAAGCGGTCGTTATTCATATACCCACATACATACATTCATATATTACTTTTCATATCAATTCAAGTGTATTACATGCGCCCCACGCTTTTCATTTTCAATTTCATAGATTGTTTATAATGACTTTTGCTAAAATTTCAAAATCAAAAGTTATCAAAACAAATTCTATGGGACTGAGAAGTATTATTTTCTACTTTTTAGTCCATTTATAAAAGCGTTGTATATTAAAAAGTTTTTTTTTATATTATTTATTTTCTACTTTTTAGTCCTGTCTGAATAAAATTTTGCAATAGATATTAAAATAATTCAACGATATTAATAGAAAGGTGCACACACATGCATTTACATATGTATGTACATACAAACGAGCACCAATTAATTTTATTTAAAGAAATGGCGTGTCGTCTATTTCCGCCGATATGTGTGTATAAACCCTCCTCAAAGTCTAGCCAAAAAGCCAGCAACTCACACAACAGGTTCCCCAGAGCAATTCGCTCGAGAAAGTGGTACCCGGTACACGTAATACGCGGCACACAGCACAACAATCCGCCAAAACAGGCAACCCGGCCCAAAATTACCACCGTAGAACGTAGAAACCCCGAGTGGCAGTGCAGGAGCCCAAGAATTACCCTTAAAACGGCCACAGGAGCTTAAAAAGACCAACTGGTCACCAACTGGCCCGAAAGTATTTAGTTTCGGTCTAGTCCCAAACTGGTTCCCGGACTGGTCCCCGACTGATTACCAACTGGTCCCACGAACTAGTTACCAACTGGTCCCAAAGTGGTTACCAACCTATACCTCAAGTGGTCTACAAGTCACTTCACTTACAAAGCATTCGATTTAGTTGACAATAGTCAAACTAATTTTATTTAAAGAAATGGCGTGTCGTCTATTTCCGGTGTAGCAAGCGTAGTACATAGGGCGACATCTAGATGTCATCTACCTCGCCCTATTC
>NW_023487378.1:0-1241 GCF_013731165.1 Rhagoletis pomonella | reverse complement strand
AGTTATATATAGTCGTGTACTGGCCGCAACAAAATATTCTTCTGTTCCCCCTTCGTTATATTTACCTATTTCTTTCACTCCAACCGGTAGGAGTGAAGTCTACCGACACTCAAGTGTACATATGTATGTACATACCAAATAAATAGTAGGATGAGCTCAAGTTGAGAGATGACGCGAAAGACCGTAATAGGGGTGTCGTCTTTGCACTCACCTATTGCGGCACATTTGTTGTCCGCCGTATGATATCAATGGCAAGTCCATGGTGTTGTTTGTGTGCGCCTTGGGGGCGGCCGCTAAAGCGCCCAATTCGCTTCTAGAATGATCGGGCCGCCGCCAATTGATCGGGCACCAACAACACCGGCGCTCCAACGGTTTGCGTCTCGGCGCGTAGCTTGCGGCCTGGCTCGCAACTGTGTGCCGGGGCAGATCTGAACTAGAATCAAGTCATGCAACACCCGCATTGCGAGCGCAGTATAGTTTATTAATATTATTGGCAGCGAAGTTTTTTTTGGTAAAAAGCAATTTTTTTAAGTGCCGGACGACGCACTATTGCAGTAGCAGTAAAATTTTTGGAGAGCGGCGCCAGACGAGGCGCGTTATAGTCAGCACCGGATGTGGGAACCACATTCCCAAAGAGCACCCCGCGGTCGGGGCGTCCACCGACCGCCGATAAGTATACTTTTTGTGCGTCTGTGGTCAGACGTTGTTGTTGTCGGTAGACTTTCCCAATTGTGTTTCCTTATGCCATCCTTTTTAGCATCCCGCACGCAGAGCCCAGTTACGTGGCGGGTTAAAGTCACCCCCGGCAGCTTGGGTGGTATTGCGAGTGGGTTCGTAACCTTTTGGTTGGACCTCACCTCGGGTGCGCCCCACAAACAAGGTTTTGTTTAATCTTCTATTTGTGTAATAAGTATTTTTGCGCTTGGTGTCATTGTTACATACATACTCGTATATCTACTGTACATATTAGCTTACATTGTTATTGTCCAATTTGAACTTAGTTTGCCTAAGGTGTTATGTTTGAAGAGTGGCATGTTATGTTTGGTGTTTGGTGTTCATTTCACCTTTTGGTATTTTTGTTCAATTTTTGGCTTTAAGCGAGCCACGCTAAAAATCGGTTTTTTGCGCTTTTGTAAGATTTATTTACCATCATATACGCGGTACTGCGTTTGCCGTATACGAGGTATTACGAGGTATAGTTCAATACAGTCCAATTTTTAATTGTTTAATCTTAATTATAA
>NW_023487377.1:0-1241 GCF_013731165.1 Rhagoletis pomonella | reverse complement strand
TTCACATATGCATAGTTTAAGAACGCTCTTTTCAACAGAAATTTATTATAATAAAATATAATCACACCTTCAACGCTCTAAGGCTTCTACAAATGCAGTGTTAATTTAATAACCTCATCCTTTGCCTTGGGTGGTGGCGTCGCCAGTGACATGGGTGGTAATCTACGGATTTTTCTACCATGCTTGCCTTCTTTGCGTTTCCACAAGCCAGATCGTGGACGATTGCCCAATAAACGCATGCGCTGGGCGCTGCCAATATGCTCCTTGTTATGCTCCACATTCGATAAACGTCCTGTATTAAATATGTGAGAGTTCGCAGATATTTTCTTAGTATCAAGGTTTAGATCTTACCGACAGTGGCCATACATATTCGATCAAATGCAAATTCACGTTTGGAGGGCAATTGAACTACAACTTTATCATCAAATTTTCTTAAGATAGTGCCAAACGTGCCAGCGGCATGTATCAAGTGAAAGGGGTAACCGGGATTCTTCTCAAGATTATGTATACGTGTCCCAATAGGTAATGCTCCAAGTGGATAGGCGTCACCTTCATTTGGCCGCACTGCAAGTCATTTAAAAAACGGAAGAAATTAATATGATGCATTTTTGGTTAGTTTTGATTTCTTACCTGGTATTCTGGGTATGAACCGCGATGTTTTTATTATATCGCCTTTTTTCATATTTTCGGTCGCAAGTATATATTTAAGCTCATCTCCTACGCCTACAAGTGCTACCTTTGCGGTACGACAGCCATCATCGATTATCTCAAGGACCCGCTCTTCTTGTGGCGGTCCTTCAGCTGGCCCATCACGCACCCACTTCACCCAATGATATTTCTGCTTTATACCGCCGCCTATACCCTTTGCAACCACCCTACCAGTGACCGGGTCACGTCCTGCCAAGTGAGTAATTTTGAGTGGTTCTACGGTGTATTCCTTCGGGTAGTGTACTACTCGCCGAAATTGTTGGCCAGCGCCCGGCTTAGGTTTCTCTACCACTTTGCACTTGCCCCGCACCTGCTTAGCATACGTTATACAGGCAGTATTGTTGGACAGCTGATAGCGAGTAGCATTCAATGCACAATTTGCCAATAAACGCGTTAAGTTATTCATTTTTTATATAATATCAATAAACTAACAAATTTGCCGTACATCCATTAGAGCTGTAAAACTATCGATGGTACTATCGATACTGTTACGATTATCCTTGAAACCTCGTCCGGATTTCCCAAATCTCTCG
>NW_023487376.1:0-1241 GCF_013731165.1 Rhagoletis pomonella | reverse complement strand
AAATATTTAATATTAAAAATAATGCAGCTTTCTTCCACTATTTTTAAAATTGAGTGATTTTAAATTTTGTTCCAAACACCATAATCTCGTCGTTGAGTATCTGCACGAATCTTCATTACGAACGGCATCAATGAAGGCTCTCTTTCGAATTTTCATTCGTAGCCATTCGGATTCTGTGATAGCACTTTCGTAGATTTCACGAAAATCGAAGCTACGATGGATTCTGTGATAGCCCTGAATATGTTCGTGCTTAAACTTTTTCTAAGCGTTTCTCCTCCATTTGTGGTGTGTGTCTTGATGTTTTTACACAAATGGAGGGGCCTACAGTTTTTCCCCGCCTCCGAACGACAAAATGGATTTTTAAGAGAAGCTTTTTCATGGCAGAAATATACTCGAAAAAAACTTACTTCCAATTTACTGTTTCCCGGACCAGCGAAGCGAAGGCAGGGCCTCGCACCTCTAACACTCAATCACAGCGAAAATGAAGCATTTCCAAAATAGGTATTTCAAAATTTTTGCTGATTTAATATTTAAAAATGTTTAGTTCATTACATAGGTATATATGAGCTTTTTTAATATACATTTTAGTAAATGAAACTTAAAATAAGTATTCCAATCTATCGGGTTTGTTTGGTGGTGCTTAGTGGTCTACAATTTGGGAACTATCCAACTCTGCAAATAGAATAGATTACTCGGTTTAATATCTTTTTAAATACAAGTCTCTTTACCTGATTCAGATAGAATTCTAGCACTGGTTACGGAGCCAGCGCGTGAGGATATTTCACACCGTACTAAATTTAACCTAGGCAAACGAATGCAACAACGACGCATTTTGGAGTCTTTTCCAATGGAGCCGTCAATTTTGCCATTGGTACATATTACATTTTCCGAACAACGTTGTAGCCGCACTGCACAACGTCTTATTCTTTGGTCTAAGATTTGCTCCTAGAAAATATTAAGACAAGCAATTAATTAAACCGTATGCAATCGAGAGTATTTTTGTGTTGAATCCTCTGTAGAAGGCCAGCACTAATGACTACTATCACAACGCACCTGTACTTCTGCTGGAGTAATTCCGACATATGATAAACGGTTTAGCTTTACGGAGCACTTCTTAGTTTTGATTGATGAATCCATGTTTTGTTAAATAGGAATTGTTACAATAAAAAACGATTTATTAATATTATTCTCTTTACAGAATTTCACAAAATTTTCTGTGCTGGAATTGTCAAAATGGACGC
>NW_023487375.1:0-1241 GCF_013731165.1 Rhagoletis pomonella | reverse complement strand
AAAAAAAAAAAAATCAAGAGGTAATAATTAATTTCTCAGAAACTATCAGGCCTATGATAAAGTGATGTACATACGGTTATCGAGAATTTTATTGGCTCTCATTTGACGTATTTCGTATTACGACTCTTCAATTGGTTCGTAAGATATATGTGATTAAGCGGAACAACCCCTTTTTAACGATGATTAACGGTAAATTGCAACTATCTCGAAAACGTATCTATAGAAAAAAAATTTACTCGATTTTCAGAATCACCGAGCAATTCTACATACGAATTGGTAAGTGGCGTCTAGATATCAAAAACAAAACTAAAATTTGTGATCCAGTGTTATCAGTGAGATAAATATTTTGAAAAATTTTGTGGGCCCAATCTAGCCCCAAATTAGGCCCGAACTGGCCTCAAACTAGCCTCAAATTGATCCCGAACTAGACCTAAACTAGTCCAAAATTTGTACCGAACTAGTTCTTAACTGTCCCGAACAAATCCCGTCCTGAACAAAGCCCGTCCTTTAAGGCTTATAAAATTTCTTCTCACTCATAATTATTATAAAAAAACTTTTATAACAAAAGTCTCAAAATAAATGTCTTTGAAGACTTCAAAATATTTATCTTTCTGATAATAGTTATCGATGGCTTCAAACAATTTATCACACATAATTTTTATCAAAATACTTATAGTTCTTGCGAAAATTTGTAAAACTTTTTTTAAAACTTCACCATGAAATAATTATTTTTCTGGATCTCCGCCCTAAAGCCCTCGCTGCAAAGTTTTTTTATGTCCTGTGTGACAGTGTTCAGAAATAAATTTATAATCCTACTGAAACTCAAAAATATTGCTCCTTTCGCTTATGTTTTAAAATTGTTGTGGAGAAAAAACTACATAGAGATGCATCGAAAGTTTTCGTTATATTTTTGGCAAATATTATTCTATAACTGCGTGACTTCTACCAATGTTTTCCCATTAGTGCGAGTTCAAAGCTTTCGTAATCGTTTGCATAATTTGTTTATGGAAAATATAGCTTTCCGAATTTCAACAACCGAATGTTTTGCCAAATTCGAAATAAGTCGCGAACCAGAACCAATCTGAAATCAGCAACCTAAATATACCTCTAAAATATCCGTAAATAATTTTGTTCCCCTAACTTTTTCTGCACGGCCCATTTTGCGCGGAGCTAGTTAGGTTTTTCTAAAATTTTACGTTGTGATAACACTGGAGAATATTAGCAACAACAACAGCAAACAA
>NW_023487374.1:459-1241 GCF_013731165.1 Rhagoletis pomonella | reverse complement strand
ACCCGAGTATCTTCCAGGCGGAGGTCTATGCCATCAGTCTGTGTGCAGAGATTAACCTACGTAGGAATTACCGTAACGAGAGAATTTTAATATTGAGCGACAGCCAGGCGGCACTCAAGGCCCTCTCAGCATTTGAGGTCAAGTCATCCTTGGTTCTTGAGCGCATAAATAGACTCAACAGCCTGGCGGAGCACAACGAAATCCAATTAACTTGGGTACCAGGACACATAGGAGTTGCGGGCAACGAGGAAGCGGACCGACTAGCTAGAATGGCGGCCGCCTCGTCGCCTATAGAGCCTGAGCCCTTCCTAGCGATTGGACCTAGTACAATCAAGGAGGAGCTCAGGAAAGAAAGGAACATACAAAGGAATCAACACTGGCGTAACACTACAGGTTTACGTCAAGCAAAACACCTACTGGGAGGCTACAACCTCACGAGGTACAGGGCAATTATCAATCTATCCAAAGGAAAACTAAGGATTATAACAGGTTTTCTGACGGGTCACTGCAGACTGAGAGGCCACCTACACAAGCTAGGGATTTGGTCAAACGACCTATGCCGTTTCTGTGACGTGACCGAGGAGACTCCCGTGCACCTGCTTAGCGAATGCGTGGCGGTCGCGAGAAGACGGGAGAGGCACCTGGGACACTACTGGCCAAGTCACGAAGCAATACAATCGCTAATCCCTGGGGATCTCCTCAAATTTTTGGGCTCTCTAGGATTAGATGAGGTACTGTAAATGGTTGAGGGCACAATAGACCTGCTGGTCGCAGTGCATGCC
>NW_023487374.1:0-449 GCF_013731165.1 Rhagoletis pomonella | reverse complement strand
GCTCGTCTTGTGAGGCAACAATACCAGCAGCAACTACAACGAATCGTTTGCTTGCAACGCCATTGGCGCGCTACGTTGTTAATGCGCCAGGAGCGTACAGCTTATCAGCGTAAGCGGGTCGCGGCATACAACATACAACGGTTCTTCCGCTCATACAGACAAACCTTAGCAATTCGTGAACAGTATCTGCTCACAAGGTCGATGGTTGTTTGCGTGCAACGCAAGTATCGCGCAAAGCTCAGCATGCGAATAGCGCGGTATGATTTCTTGCTTTTACGGCGCACAACGGTGCATTTACAGCAGAAGTACCGTGGCCAGTGTATGATGCGCGTGCAGCGTGCGGAATTTCTACTTCTACGTCGTACCGTTATCCATTTGCAGCAGAAATTCCACGGTAAACGGGAAATGCAACGGCAACGCGCTGAATATTTGCAACTGCGCCACACTGT
>NW_023487373.1:0-1242 GCF_013731165.1 Rhagoletis pomonella | reverse complement strand
GGCCAATAATAGTAACGCTGTGATACCATATGGAATACCAATCCCTTTCGGTGTCATGAGCTTTACCGATGGTCTTATTTCCACCTGTGAGATCTCTGCCAGGCATGCGTAATCTTTTTGTATGATCTTGCAACAACAACATTGGTGCGATGCGTATGCCAATAAAAGTTCTTATAGGGAAACTCAAGAGCACAGAAGTGCTTTTTCTGTTATAGGAGGGCCAAGAATCCTCGGTGTCCCACAGGATGAAAAGTTTTCCGGTACATTGCTAAATGAGTCGTGTGATCTCTTAAGTATCTTTCAAATGAAGCAATTGATATACCTACGGTGATCTTTCCTTGTTAAATCACCACTTTTACAATTCGTGGTAAAATTTATGAACTGATTTCTGGGTAGATGCAAGACCGCATGATCGTGCATGAGGACGTCAGAAAAACTTAACCCCATCCTTCATTTAGACATCTGAAAACTTAATTCGTATAACTTAAACATAGTGCCAAAGCAGACCAACCACACGGGGTTTCTATAATTTCGTCTGCAACGCCATCCATTGGGTTTATTTTCTGCAAAACCATTGCTTACCATAAAATGAATACGTGTTATGAATTTCAACCTTAACTCCAGCGGTACTAATCAGGTAAATTTTAATCAAAAGAATTTTCCATCATACAGCTACATAGCTCACATTTAAAATTTGAACGAAATCGGTTAATAAATACAATTTTTATAAATAACTCTCCACCACCTAGCGAGTTTTCTAGTAGCATGTAATTGGACCATATATGTATGTAAGATAACCTCCGACAATCTGACGGAACTCTATTCAGTGTTTTTTGAGTTTATTCCGAACAACGAAAACGGCTCTCATTTTATGCAAATAGGTATGTAGATAGGAAAGTTTTTAGCGAAACTCGTAAAAGCAAAGCTCCATTCTTTGTGAAAAAATTAAAAAAAAAAATCTTCAAAATTTTCACATAAATTTTACCTTACTGAAAATTAAAGATAAAGTTACAATAGTTCAATGGGATTTAGAAATCTAGGAGAAAATGGTTCCCAATCGAATGATACTTGCGCGTTTACGTAAATGTAATCGAGCCAGCCTTTCCAATAATTACCACTTTTCGCCATAACTACGGTATTGATAACATATGTAGCTGTGTAGAATTTCAGGACGTTAGCGTAAGCAGTTCCAGAGATAAGCTATATGAGAAGTTCAGTTTGTATGGAAGGAAGGAGCCACGC
>NW_023487372.1:0-1242 GCF_013731165.1 Rhagoletis pomonella | reverse complement strand
ATTTCTCGAAATTACCGTTATATGGGATGTGGGCGTGGTTATTGTCCGATTTTAGAAATTTTCGGCCATTTGGTATGCTGTACCAGGAGCAACAACTTGCCAAGTTTGGAAGAAATTGGTGCAGCGGTTACCAAGATATACACATGTAACTATAAGTGGGCGTGGCTACGCCCATTTTCCAAAAATTTATAATATTCATGTTTTCCGTCTGAGACTCATTGTAAGTATCAATTTTGAGTGAATTATCTTCAGTAGTTACTAAAATATCGCAGGTTTCGTAATTTTTTAAAATTACCGTTATATGGGAGGTAGGCTTGGTTATTGTCCGATTTCGCCCATTTTCAATACCATCGGTCCTACGCCCAAAAGAAGTTCACGTACCAAGTTTCGTTAAGATATCTCAATTTTTACTCGAGTTATCGTGTGCACAGACGGACAGACGGACGGACGGACGGACAGACAGTCACCGCTTAATCGATTTCTCTTTTCATTCTGATCATTTATGTATACATTTGTCTATATCTATCTCGATTCGTTTTGCCTGTTACAAACAACCGTTATGTGAACAAAGTTATAATACCCTTGTGCACAAGTGCGCTCGAGTATAAAAACACTCCCAGGTCCTTAATTCTGTCTACAGTTCTCAATTTGCAGTCAGCAATTTGATAAGAGTTTTGCGAAATTAAAAGCTTTTTGAAAAAAGTTATGTGGAAGCATTTGGTTACATTCAAAGATAGACAGTTTTTCTCACACCATAAGTTTAGATTATCTAAATCCGACTGAAGGGCGATTGCATCTTGTTTACATTTTATTGATGAATAGATCTTCAAATCGTCGGCGTATAACAAAAATTTGGCAAAAGAGAAACATGAGCTAATGTCATTGATGAAGAGCACAAATAGCAAAGGCCCCAATATACTACCCTGTGGTACCCCAGAGCTTGCAGTGAAAGATTGGGAAACCGAGTTGTCAAGAACAACAGTACACACTCTGTTGCATAAATAAGATTCAATCCATGTAAGGAAAGTTGAGTGGAAACCCAAAGTAGCCATTTTAGAAATTAGAATTTTATGGGGCACCCTGTCAAAGGCCTTTGCAAAATCTGTGTATATAGTATCAACTTCATAACCAGATTTAAAGGCTGCATGACAATCGTCAACAAATAACGCCAAATTGGTGACGGAAGATCTACCTTGATTATGCAACGCTCCTGCCACTTTTGAACGACTTATGGACCATGTG
>NW_023487371.1:0-1242 GCF_013731165.1 Rhagoletis pomonella | reverse complement strand
TTCTAGGTTGTGTAAAAATTTCATAACTAAGTCAATTACCAGTATCACTAGAACAAAATCGTCGCCCGTGTGCCATAAACATGAATGTTTAGAAATGAAAATTTTGGGAAATCGAGTTTGAAAGTTTTTTTTTTACGAGCTTTAACTCTACATTTATGCAATTAAAATTGTAAATTAGTATCGACCCCTTTGCACAAAATTATCGTATGTTACATATTTTACGAAATTGACTTTTTGATGCAACTTTGTTTTACAACCCATAACGCATCACCTGTTCAAATATTACGGCTTAAATCCCAATAGCTACCCCTATAATTGAGTGTAAATTGTATCGTATGTGACAATGATTTTTTTCTCGTGGGCGAAATTATCATGTGTGCTAAGAAATTAGCGTTTAGCTATATTTCTCAATTATCTCAGCAAATCTAAACTTTGCTATTGATGGTGCTAGCCAAAGCAGAGAAAAAAAAACAAAAAATACTTTCCTGTAAAATTTGGTCTTTGTAACGAAATACGAAATACGATAATTCTGGGTTTTGGCATAACATAGAACATCCAAAGGTTAACCAAGTCAACCTAATAACTCAAAGCTGATAAATTTGCACATTCATGCTTCTAGCATGAGGGTGACGATTTTTGAAGTTAAAACTTTAAAGGCGTTTTTCTCGGGGTTTCGGTTTTTTGAGATATGACAGTATTGAAGTAAATGAGCTTTATGTTCAATTTCATAACATTCATATTGGATATTGAAGTTAATATTCGTTAATCGTTTACAATACAAATAAATATAATATCATCTATATTAAATACAACACAGATAAAATATAGGTGGCAGGGTTGCGTGATTTTGATTTAGTCAAATCACAAATCCATAAATCAAATTTATTTCTGAATTGGAAGTCGCATCAAATCCTAAATAAATTTATTTGTGATTTGCTTGGTCAACCAAATAAAAGATAAGTTTTATTTGTGACTAGCAGACCCGGCGAACTTCGTCCCGCCCAAAATTATTATATATTTTATTGAAACTTTTTGGTCCAACATTTTCGCCAACAATTCACGTTTACGATTTTCATTGGCACATTCGTCTGCTAAGATTATGGTTTGGTGGTCATTTGCCGCTTTAAGTAACGTAAGGAAAGTGTTATATCCGTGAAGAAGTTCTTGAAATTCTCCAGTTGTGCGGCGTTTCATTGCACGGTTATTCGCAAAGCGAAATAAATTTTTTCCTCTTCACTCCCT
>NW_023487370.1:0-1242 GCF_013731165.1 Rhagoletis pomonella | reverse complement strand
TGTTGGTTTGTGCTAATAATTCTATTTTTAGAATGCTTAACTTTTAGATGTGCTCGTCCTTAAGTTATTTGTTTTTTGTTATTTTTTGGCCATTTAACAATTATATTCAACAATTTTATAATGAGCTCGAGGCCATTTTTATACCCGAGCGCACTTGTGCACAAGGGTATATTAATTTTGTTCACATAACGGTTGTTTGTAACAGCCAAAACGAATCGAGATAGATATAGACAAATGTATACATAAATGATCAGGATAAAAAAGAAATCGATTAAGCCATGTCTGTCTGTCCGTCCGTCTGTCCGTCTGTCCGTCTGTCCGTCTGTCCGTCTGTCCGTCTGTCCGTGTACACGATAACTCGAGCAAAAATTGAGATATCTCAACGAAATTTGGTATGTAGGCTTCCCTTAATCCAAGGTAGGTTGCTATTGAAAATGGGCGAAATCGGACTGTAACCACGCCCACTTCCCATATAACGGTAATTTCCAGAAATACGAAAACTGCGATATTTTAGTAACTACTGAAGATAAATCACTCAAAATTGGTATTTACAATAATTTTTTGACAAAAAATAATAATAGTATACATTTTTGGAAAATGGGCGTAGCCACGCCCACTTATGGTTACATGTGTATATCTTGGTAACCGCTGTACCAATTTCTACCAAACTTGGCACAGTTGTCGGTCCTGGTACAGCATACAAAATCGCCTAAAATTGTTAAAATCGGACGATAACCACGCCCACATCCCATATAACGGTAATTTAGAGAAATACAAAATCTTCGATAAATCAGTAAATATTGAAGCTAATTTATTCAAAATTGATGCTTGCAACAATTCTTTACCAAGAAATACGTTTGTGATAAATTTTTGGAAAATGGGCGTGGCACCGCCCACTTATGATCACATATATGTATCTCAGTAACCGTTCTACCAATTTGTACCAAACTCGGTGTGGTTATTGTACTTGCCACATATAAGCAAACCGTTGAAAATTATTGAAATCGGAGTAAAATAACGGCCGCTTCTCATATAACGGTAAATTTCAGAACTGCTTGAAACTTCAAAATTTCGAAATCTAATGACTCTAATTTACTCAAAATTGATACGCCCCGGCTTACCATATAGCCGTAGCTTTCGGTAAGGCGAAAAACATATATTTAATACGTGCGCCGGGTATTTAATGTTCGGCTCTGCCCGAACTTAGGCTTTCTTACTTGTTTTTTTTTTAATTTTTTTTTT
>NW_023487369.1:0-1242 GCF_013731165.1 Rhagoletis pomonella | reverse complement strand
TCGTGCTTCTTTTTAGATATTACATTCGTACATTACGGGCCAGTGCCCAGCTCTATTTCTACCCCTGGGATGGCCTTGCATGGCTTTGCACGGGGCTGGATTCGGCTGTCGCACACTGTTTTAGAAGGTGTTAGTGGGCATTTGAAAATTTCCATGTAAATAACATGAAAAATTTTGTTTTCATTAAAATTGTTATAACTATTGAACCCTTTAAGGTAAAAATTCTTTCTGGGCATATTCCTGTAGGCCGTTAAATTCTCTAAAAAATTATCCTAGATTTGGTTGTCTTAGAGACGATTAACAGGCCTAATCTGCGTTGGAAACAAAAATTTTGTTACCTGTAAATAAAGTTCCTGGTAATTTTTAAACCCTTTTGGCATTCTGCACACTGGTAAATTTTGTTTTGTAAGTAGGTAACAAAATGATGCCCCGTGAGAATTTATACTAAACTTCATAGCTGAATTGCTGAGTAGATTAAATTGTTACCAAGGTACTTAGAATTGCGGTTACAAGAATTGGTGTTATCATTTGGTAATAAAATTTTCCGGTGTCAAAAGGTTCGGAAACAAGCAGAATAGGCCTGTAAGAGTTTTAAATATGCTAATGATATTGCTGAACGAGGTAAATTACAATCGAACTTTGACAAAAGACGAAGAACAAAAGCAATTTCTTTTACCAGCAATATCCTAGTTCAGGGCCGGCGAACCTTTATACATACACGTGCCATTACGTGCCAAAAGGAAGCCATGATAATGTCTTTGAGACATTGGTTGACTCTTAAATCGTGAAAAAATTAAGCGTCGCGTAAATGTCTCTGCGTGTAAACGCCAGCTTCTGCGGTCATCTAATATGTCTGGAATTAAAGTTCAAGTTTCCAAAAAAAAAAGCCGGAGGGTATATCGCCTGCGAAATTTTGTTCTAGATACGCAGCGTTTTTCGCTATACATATCTTAAAAGTTACCGTTCGTAGAGGCATGACAAGGGATCGATGTTTATGATCCTAGTGTATGCCTGTTTGAGATAACCACCATAACTTCATGGTGCGATTATAAACAGATGAAGTACCAAAACAGCCCTCTCACATTATTTTCTTGACACCCAGCTATGTTACAGAGATTTTTCAAGCAACATTTCCAAAAAAGTAGTGTAATTTTTTTTTTCCGCTCTTATTACTTCACCTGGTATAACTTCATACTACATGAAATGAGGTAAAATTCCTTAATCGACTGCATTCCAAATAAA
>NW_023487368.1:0-1242 GCF_013731165.1 Rhagoletis pomonella | reverse complement strand
CGTGCAATCCGTGCTACGTGCAATGGCTTTGCAAGATTTGGAGAATACCCCTATTGTAAAATCTCATTTTTATAATTTCATAGCTTCTGCTTACATTTATAAAATTCAAAATACAACGCAAATTAAATGAGTTTGTACAACATGGCCATTAATGTAGCGACAAGATGTACAATTTGCCCGAAAATCCAATTTTTTTATCTTTCATACAACCAAGACATAAACATTCAACAGGCCCACAAACGGTGCAATCTAGAGCAAAACAACTCCAAGTTGAACCAACGGTCGCTACGTTTAACATCGGGCGAAAATTTCAACTGCTCCTGTAACACTACCTTATATAAGTTGGCCTTGCTATCATCCTCACATATATTCATCAGAGTATACCAACGAAGGACGAGTTAATACAAGGAGATAGCAAGAGTACAAAACTACTCTAGACAAGTAAGAAAGTCTAAGTTCGGGCGGAGCCGAACATTAAATACCCGGCGTAAGTATTAAATATATGTTTTCCTCCTTTCCGAAAGCTACCGCTACATGATAAGCCGGGGTGTATACATTTTAAGTAAATTAGCGTCCTTAAATTTCGAAATATTGAAATTTCAAGCATTTCTGAAATTTACCGTTATATTAAAAGCGGCCTCAATTTTAGTCCGATTTCAACAATTTTCAACGGTTTGCTTTTATGTGGCAAGCACAATAACCGAGCTTGGTACAAATTGCTAGAACGGTTAGCGAGATATATATATGTGATCACAAGTGGGCGGTGCTACGCCCATTTTCCAAAATTTTGTCATAAACGTATTTCTTGGTAAAGAATTGTTGCAACCATCAATTTTGAATAAATTAGCTTCAATATTTACTGATTTACCGAAGATTTTGTATTTCTCGAAATTACCGTTATATGGGATGTGGGCGTGGTTATTGTCCGATTTTAGAAATTTTCGGCCATTTGGTATGCTGTACCAGGACCAACAACTGTGCCAAGTTTGGAAGAAATTGGTGCAGCGGTTACCAAGATATACACATGTAACCATAAGTGGGCGTGGCTACGCCAATTTGCCAACATTTTGTAATATTCTTATTTTTCGTCTAAAACTCATTGCAAATATCAATTTTGAGTGAATTATCTTCAGTAGTTACTAAAAGATCGCAGTTTCGTTTTTCTGAAAATTACCGTTATATGGGAGGTAGGCGTGGTTATTGTCCGACTTTTAAAATTTTCAGCCATTTAGTATGCTGTAC
>NW_023487367.1:0-1242 GCF_013731165.1 Rhagoletis pomonella | reverse complement strand
AAAAATTTGAGTCAAAGACTACGCCTAAGTCAACAAACTCTTTCACAGAGGCCAAGCGAGTGCTAGAAATACTGTAATTAGAAAAAATTATGTTTGAAGATTTTGAGAAGGACATATGAAAACATTTATTTACATTTAAGTGAAGCTTGTTCGTATGACACCAACTGACCAGGTTACTCAGGTCGTACTGCAGAGAAGAAACATCCGACGAGTCGTTAACTCTACGAAAGAGTTTGAGGTCATCTGCATAGAGTAAAAACCTAGAAAATTTGAAACAGGAGCCAATGTCATTTATAAAAAGGACGAACAAAAGTGTTCCGAGGATACTGCCTTGAGGAATACCCGACGTTGCCACAAAAGAGTGGCATTTACAGTTTTCGACTTCAACAAACAAGGTCCTATTAGACAGATAAGATTTTAACCATTGTAGAAAGGCAGAATGAAAGCCGATAGACTGAAGTTTATATATTAAGATTGCGTGCGACACCTTATCAAAGGCCTTCGAAAAATCTGTATAAATGGTATCCACCTGAGTACCATCTTTGAAAGCTAATACACAGAATTCAGAGAAAGATGCCAAGTTAGTAACAGTAGAGCGCCCGACAACAAACCCGTGTTGGTGCGGCTCAACAATTGGTAACGAAAGATAATTTCCCCTTTATAATTTTTTCGAATAGCTTAGAACAAACTGTGAGTTTAGCAATAGGCCTATAATTAGCGATGTCATTTTTATTGCCAGATTTGAATACTGGAGTAATTGATGCAATCTTCCATCTATCAACGAATGTATGCCAGAAGACAGAGACAAATTAAATATATGACATAAAGGAACACATAAATTTGAACTGCAATGTGACATAACGTAGGCGCAGAGCCCATCACTATCGCATTTTAGCGAAGGTTTAAGCGTGGACATAGAAGTGCTAACATCCAATTTTGTAATTGTGAGGGAACCAAAATCAATGCGTTCTGATAATTTCGAGCGAGCGTGAGTGTTATTCGGGTTATCAGCCTCACTATCAAAGTTTGATTTGAAGAACTCAGCAAAGAATTCAACTGTGTCAGGCAAAGATTGAGAGAATTTACCATTAAGGCACATACAAGCCGGTATGTTGGAAGACCCACGCTTAGAGCGAATAAAATTCCAAAAAGCCTTAGGATTTACTTTTAGCTCAGCTTCCAGTTTACCAATATAACGATTATAAAGAAACTTATCCAGCACATTAAATTGATTAACATAAT
>NW_023487366.1:0-1242 GCF_013731165.1 Rhagoletis pomonella | reverse complement strand
TTTGTGCAATAAAACTGGTCAAAAGTTTTTAGAAAATTCGTAAAAAAGTAAAAGTAATGCTATAAAGATTTAAAAAAAAATACGTGTTCATTTAATTTTCAAGCAGAAAAAAATATTTTATTCTGAAGTTAATTCTCGATATACTGCATGAATAGAAATGGGTCCAGTCTTAATGTAAAATGGAATAATATAAGTAATACAATGCAATTTTGGGCAGAAGTTCCAACTTATATGGATTAGAGATGAGCGAGCTCGTTAATTTGGAAGAACAACGTTATTTGTGACCGTGACTTTGCAGTCAGTGATTTTCATCCATGACTGTGAAAAAAAGTTGCAAACAGGAATATTTTACCGAGTTCGGATGCAGGTGGCAATAAATTGTTTTCCGATCTGGCGGAATTTGCACTTCATTTACTCCCACTACCTTGGTCTAATGCAGACCTTGAACTTTATTCAGTCAGCTAAACTTGGTGAAAGCAAAGCTACGCAGCGGTACACACTTATACTATGTAGTTATACACAGGGAAAAAAAGATTTAAATCAAATAGAAACGTAATTGATCTTACTATAAACGTCAACGAAAGTACTGTATATTGGTAAATATTCAATTCAATTACGCGCATATTAAAATGACCGCGTTCGTTCTGAAAAAGCATCCGTGAAGTGAATCAAGACAAAAACTAAAAAAAAAAATATTTAACTTACATGTTGCCTGCAGTGGAATTCGAACCCTGACCATCTCGCGATATCAAAAAATTGTGGCATGCATCTTTGCGCACTCAGCTACACCCAGGCATATAAATTTGCTTTCAAATGTTGAATATCCATCAACACCACAACACGCGATTTGTACGGATAAACATGTACTATGTATGAATGTGTGTGTTGTCACCGCTCTCAGAGCGGCGCTCTGCAAGCTTGGGGTGCGTATGTACACTCATATACAGGCATGGGCAGAGAGTTAGCAGGTGCTAAAAGAGCGTAAGCGTCGCGTGTACGTATACAAGCGAGAGCGCAGTGATGAGAACACGACAGCATGCAAAATGAATTACGTAAACTAACACATTCTCACTTTTAGCTCACGATTGTTTGTGGTAGTGCCCACCTCTGCTCATATATATACTCATATGTGAACAGTATTAACGGTATTGTATGAAAATATTATTTTTAAATTCCAACATTTTTAAACGATAATCAAATATAAAGTATTCATTTTTACTATGCATTATTTCCCTCAGTGTA
>NW_023487365.1:0-1242 GCF_013731165.1 Rhagoletis pomonella | reverse complement strand
CATTATTTTCACGAGGAAATTTCATTGAAACTAGATTTTTTTTTTAATCTTTGACTTCTTAAACAAATAGTTAATTTATTTTGATCTCTTTGGTCAAATTTTTACAAGTATAAATAAACACCTTGGATGGGTAATAATTATAACTGGCCTAATATAAAAGTTTTACCTTAGAACTTGCATGTTATTTTTTCTTTTAATCCCCTATATATTTGTAGTTAATAACCACTTCCTTTAACACTTAAATCCACATTTTTTTATTTTGGTATTTATGGATTTTTTCAAAGCTTAAGTACTTTTTTGCCTACGAATTTGCCAGCAAAGCAACAACCATATTACTCTCGCACCTGAAAGACTTGTCAAGAAAATAGTACCTAAGTAAAAGTGCGAGTATTCCAACAACACCGATTGAATTGGTAAACAGTTATACGTATGGTAATTTCATATTCTAGCAATGCTTTTTGTTATACGAAAGGTTTGTACGAGTACGATTAACCTTTGCATATATACCTAAGTGAATCAGACTACAGTTAGTTTTTGTGTCGCTTGTTGAATCGCAGCCGCTGTGGTGTAGTGGTAAGCAGTGCGCGCTTTCACTCATCAGCACCTGGGTTCAAGCCCTGGTCAAAACAACATCGCAAAAATATAGAAAAAAGGTTTTTTCTTAACAGCGGTCGTCCCTCGGCAGGCAATGGCAAACCTCCGAGTGTATTTCTGCCATGAAAAATTGCTTCTCATAAAAATACAATCGAAGTTCGGAGTCGGCGTAAAACTGTAGGTCCCTCCGGTTTGTGTGACCACATCAAGGCGCACGCCACAAGTCGGAGGAGAAGCTCGGACAAACACTAACATATGTGTAAGCGCCAATCTACTATTATTATATTATTGTTGAATCGCAGAGGCCCAATAAAGACGACTTATCCCAGAAGTAACGCGCCAAACTTTAGGAGAAGGTAGGTGGGGGGGTGAGCTCCCTGATAAACGAAACATTTTCAGGTAAAAGTGTCACCGTTTTTGAAATATTTACATTTTTTTCGAATTTAAAAAAAATCGTGCCTTTTCATGTGTTTTCTTTAACTGCAACTACAAACCGGGCAATCCTTAGTAAATTTTTTATGTAAAATACTTCCAGATAGTTGCCTCTCCATACTCAAATGCAATGTAGTTAAAATATATTAAGGAACCATCATAAAATTAGGACTATTTGTGGATTTTTAACTTTTTGATATTTTCGTCCCCAACTTT
>NW_023487364.1:0-1242 GCF_013731165.1 Rhagoletis pomonella | reverse complement strand
AAAAAATTGTCTTTTTTCGAATTTCAGGCAGCAGCCACGCCCACAAAGGCATACGAATCAAAACATCCTGGAACAAAACCTTCTTAGTTTTTTTGTATTTTAATTCCTGAAAGTTTGAAAAAAATTAAATGATGGTACGTACAGACGCCACATACATACCAAAGCATCTCCTAGTGGAGACACGAACCAAAACACATTTACCTCTATATCTTTCCAACTAGTAGCCGGAACTTAATATGTAAGGTATTGTTTGCGAGGTATTGGCCTATAGAATAACACTAAATATGTTGGGTGTATCCACATGCCCCCTTAAACCGCCAAAAGCAAAAAAAACGTTTTTCATTTCGCAACACTTTAGCCTAATTTTTAAGAATCCGGCTATTCGTTTATGAAGCGTGAATATATTTTCTGGACTCACTCTGCAAGACCTTTCGAACGATATCTCAAAGATGTCGATTGGACGTCTGGATAAAAACTTCCAAATCTCGTGTATATATAAGCGAGTCATTTCAGCATGCTACTGTTGCTGCTTTCGTCACTCGCGCGCACTGCCGTTCGCTGTGATATGATTTTTTCGTTTTTCTTTAGAGCTGGAAACAGTTCTTAAAAAATTTCAACAAAGGAGTATGCCATTTTAATGACCTGCAGTGAATAAGTTAATAATATCTTTAGAAAAATTTCGGATATGCAGTTTTGTAGCCCATTCAATTATAGTGTAATAAAGTGCAACTTTCAAGTGACTCTAAAATAGCCCTGATTTTTTAATTTTTTTATTGACGGTGCTGCGCATTTTAGTCCATAAAAAATTTTTGACGAGCATACTTTGTATGAAAGAAAATGCGCAGCACCCTCACCAAACAAATTTTCAAAATCAATGCTATTTTACAGAAACTTGAAACTTGCGCTATATTGTACCCCTTTGTTGACATTTTTCTTAAATCTGTAAAGTTTTAAAATCGGATGTAATGAATATTAAATAAACAAAAGGAAAAAGAAGAATTAAAAGTTTGGGCTATTAAAATGACGAGGGGTTTATGTGGCGTACGTTTGGGAGAGTGCCCTTTTTACTCCAGTATGTTTGTGCAGTGGCTCTCATTGTTATACATGCATTAATAAGATTCGTTGCCCTCTTAACACTGTTGCCAACTTGGTGCTTTTCGCACTAAATTTAGTGATTTTCTTTATTCAAAACGCAAAAATTTTAGAGTTTAGTGGTTGGTGCGTTTTTTGGTGCTTTTGTTT
>NW_023487363.1:0-1242 GCF_013731165.1 Rhagoletis pomonella | reverse complement strand
TTATCAAAACTGGAATGTGGACAAAAAGATATACCAATTTTTGCAAACAAAATTTACTTTGCCCCAAATTCTTTTGAATACAATTTTGCTTTTCAACGGCATCAACATATGCCAGTGTTTATTTTTCGTTATTGGTATTTTTTTCAACTGAAATAGTAATTAGTGTCGTTCGTACATATTGAAAACGGTCTTGAACATAGATACATACGAGGTTAAACGTTTCTCACGGAGTTTTGTGTCTTACAAGAGTGGTGGGTTTCTAAGAATCCGTAAGTCAAAAGACTGATTTATTTAAATTTCTTTGTGTTTCGTGTATCACCAGGTGCAATCCCGTATTCCTCGGACTCGGACTAGTAAAACTGTCAAAAAATAAAAATTCGCTCAGAGCGAGAGAGTAACATTGAAAAGCACGGGATCGCTTTCTAGTAAAAAATGGTAACTTCTGCCAACTTCAACATAACTTCAAAATTTTGGTTGTAAAGTTTTGCTTATTTTTAGAATCCACTTAAACAAGTAATTAAATACTTTTCAACATGAATTAGCAGAGTGCACTTTTCTTTTTGTTTACAAATTGGTTTCCAAACACACTACAGCTGATCGTTTGACACATTTACCAGAATTTACCAGCGAAAAATTCTCGGACTAAAACTGGTAACTTCTGACAGAGAGAGAACCGTATTTACTCTCTTTTTTGTCCTCTCAATAGTCAGAGAACCGAGTACGGGATCGATTTCCAGTAAAATCAGACTGATTCTGACTATTTCTGACTAGTCCGGACTCGTACGGGATCGCAACTACTATGGGATTTTGTACATACAAATTAATTAGATATTTTGAAAACGCTCACTTGAAAAGCATGTTCTGTGAATTAAGCGGATATAGTTCGAAGCATTGAGTCAAGAATTGACATTAGGAATTAATTATGCATTTACATTTCTAGCGAATTTCTAATTTGCGGAATTAAAAGAAAATTATTTAAAATGAAATAAAGCGTGTGGTTTCTGCATTGACTTATCGAGAAAAACGTTGTGTGTTTTCCTTCCTCCGAAGGTCGACTTATATGAGCTTAAATTCTTGATGTATGAATCAGCCTCCAAATGAGTCATATTGGACTCCTATTGGCTTCATAAACGGCTCATTTTGGACTCTTTTTAAAGCAATTTTTGGCCTCATATATGAATCGTTTCAGAGTTTTTTTGAGGCTCTTAAATGTGTCTTATAGTCCTCATAAATAACTTCATT
>NW_023487362.1:0-1242 GCF_013731165.1 Rhagoletis pomonella | reverse complement strand
CCAACCGATCTGGGCGGGGTTGTTGTAGCCGCTACAACAACAACAACTGGCGTTCTTTGTCGATCTCGGCCAAAATGGCTTAGGCGTTTACAGCGTCAAATAAGAGGAAGAATATGCAAATGATAATTGACGAAGTTGGGGGACCTTCTTCTTGATGCGTGAGGAGGAACTAGGAGAACATTCCTTATCAGATTGATTATTTATGGCAACGGTTCGTTCAAACAATTACATAACCTTAGCTATCGCTTCGCTACCAGGTGGAAACATTGCTAATTCAGCTCTTAAGCTGCCATTGAACATATAAATCATCGAAACTCCTATTTCCAATATTTCCAGAACATCCGGTATGGGAAAAGTAGTACAAAAATTTGAACTAATTATTTGGGATGAGTGCACGATGGCACATACAAAATTGCTTGAGGTCCTTGATCCATTGTCGCGGGATTTGCATGGAAACGTTCAACCATTCGGGAATGTATTGATATTGCCCTCAGGAGATTTTACGCAAACATTGTCTGTAATTTCTTGATTAACACTAGATAAATGCTTGCCTGAAATAGTCAACATTGTGGCAAGACGAACATACATATATACACTGCAGCCGAGGTATTTTTGCGACAAGTACTGGACATTGGGCACGGAAAGCTGCCAGCCAACGAGAGATTAAGACGAATTTTATTGCCTGATAATTTTTCTAACTAAGGAACATCGAAACGAGAACTGATCGAAAGAATGTTTCTTAATTAAGAAAATTAATTATAGGCTCAGTGAACGAGCTATTCTTACTGCGAAGAATAAGGATGTCTATCAACTAAATAAGAGTGGTATTGACAACAGTCATTGCTTGAGCTGGTCTGCTCTTTTACCAGACTGCCAGGCCACTTGCTCACTTTGGTGAATACCACTAATGATATTCAATCCTGCATTCAAAGTGAGGAAATAACTGTTTAGCTGAGGGAGAGCGGGAGACCAGGTTTAGAGTTGTGGTAGAGTTAGATTAGTTGAGGAGATAGGGATTACTTTTGGGAGTATTTATATATCGAGCTCAATGAGCCCGTACGGTTAAAGGTGCACATCAAGTCAGCCACGCACTTCATATGCCTGATATGCGAGAAAGAAAGAGAGAGAGAGAGATATGCGGGCAGGCTGATGAAGCGGTAGCGCAAGATGTAACCCTTTCACCGTGTATTCATTGGGGGGACTCCATTGGAGGAGTTATGATCTAGCTGACTTAGGCTGCTG
>NW_023487361.1:0-1242 GCF_013731165.1 Rhagoletis pomonella | reverse complement strand
AATCGCGAACCAGTACTGGGTCTAAATGTACTAGAAGCGCCCCAGTTCAGAACTAGAGATTTTCCCCACAGGGAGACAACTTGAGCATGACTGCCCTCCAGTACCGTTTGAAGCAATCGCTACTTTTGAACCGCTACTGCACCGACTCCTAGGTATGTAAGTAGCTACTCTATTAACCCGTGGTAGTGCACATGGTAGCGCAGAGTCGCACCAGATAGCGAAAAACTACGACAGAGGGCGCCCGTAAATCACGCAAGTGACTACTTTAGTAACTCCCGGTAGTGCAGAGAGAGCCGATGGTGGCTACCGCCTAGGGCATTGCTTTGTAAAAGTAATCGATGAAATACACTGCAAGTAGTCGGTCGGTAATTGACGGAGTTTATCACGTAGCTACCGATTTAGCAGTCCTGTAGTCGCTCCCCCGTACTGCAGGGTTAGTGTGTTTCTTGCGTGTGTGTGTGTGAGCAGAACATCCGTGCAGTACGGGGGAGCGACTACAGGACTACTGAATCGGTAGCTACGTGATAAACACCGTCAATTACCGACGGACTACTAGCAGTGTATTTCATCGATTACTTTAACAAGGCAATGTCCTAGGCGGTAGTCACCATGGGCTCTCTCTGTACTACCGGGAGTTACTAAAGTAGTCACTTTCGTGATTTATGGGCGCCCTCTGTCGTAGTTTTTCGCTATTCTGCTTACGACTGGTTCGACTCTGCACTACCATCTGCACTACCACGGGTTAATAGCGTAGCTACTTACATACCTAGGAGTCGGTGCAGTAGCGGTTCAAAAGTAGCGATTGCTTCCAACGGGACTGGAGGGCAGTCATGCTCAAGTTGTTTCCCTGTGGGGAAAATCTCTTACCTAGGAGTCGGTGCAGTAGCGGTTCAAAAGTAGCGATTGACTCCAGCAGTACTGGAGGGATCCCAGATAGCGAAAAACTCCGACAGAGGGCGCCCATAAATCACGCAAGTGACTACTTTAGTAACTCCCGGTAGTGCAGAGAAAGCCGATGGTGACTACCGCCTAGTACATTGCCTTGTAAAAGTAATCTATGAAATGCACTACAAGTAGTCGGTCGGTAATTGACGGAGTTTATCACGTAGCTACCGATTCAGCAGTCCAGTAGTCGCTCCCCCGTACTGTAGAGTTGTGTGTGCAAATACGAACCCTGGTTTGAATGCCCCAAATTAAATACGCTGCCTTAAATTGATCATCGAGAAGCTCGCGAGTATAACG
>NW_023487360.1:0-1243 GCF_013731165.1 Rhagoletis pomonella | reverse complement strand
TCTACTCCAGCACCACCTAGCGAGTTTTATAGTAGCATGTAATTGGACCATATATGTATGTAAGATAACCTCCGACAATCTGACGGAACTCTATTCAGTGTTTTTTGAGTTTATTCCGAACAACGAAAACGGCTATCATTTTATGCAAATAGGTATAGAGATAGGACAGATTATAGCGAAACTCGTAAAAGCAAAACTTTGTGAAACATTAACAAAATTCTTCAAAATTTTCACATAAATTTTACCCTACTGAATATTAAAGACAAAGTTACAATAGTTCAATGTGATTAAGAAATCTAGGAGAAAATGGTTCCCAATCGAATGATACTTGCGCGTTTACGTAACTGTATATCGATCCAGCCTTTCCAATAATTACCACTTTTCGCCATAACTACAGTATTGATAACATATGTAGCTGTGTAGAATTTCAGGACGTTAGCGAAAGCAGTTCCAGAGATAAGATATATGAGAAGTTCAGTTTGTATGGAAGGCAGGAGCCACGTTCATTTGCCAATGCATTTGCAATATATGCACCAGTGCTAAATTCAGTTCCCCAGCGTAATTGGTTTTAGAGATATATTGGTTTTTTACGTTTCAGTCTGTATAAGAATTTTAGGAATATCTCGAGCTACATGCCGAGTAAATTTTGAGAACGGTCCGTTGCTAACTCTAAATATAAACAACGATGCACTGGAAAAAGTTAATACGTTCAAATAGCTAGGAATAATGATCGACGATAAACTAAAACAAAAAAAAATTGATTCTATATTTTCAATTAGAGCTCTAGCAATATGTACATCGGTGAAAATGCATTTAATTCCATACATTAACTTTTGCGTGGTACGCTTACAAACATACAGACAAACATACCAACATTTTATATTTGGCTTCTGTTGATCTAATAAACCCCCTATAAATTTTTCTTTAACATCTATTATGTACAAATATCGGCCTGTTGCAATTTTATTATTTTCAAATACTCTCGTTTGATTCCCATATGGTAACACTTAGTTTATATTACAAATTTAACTGAATTAAAGTTTTCAAACCCGCTTCGAGAAAGTTTTCAAAAGTCAGCTTCCTAATCCTCTTTAGTTTAATATTCGTATTGCAATATTTCATTTATTTTACAAACTTTAATGAATACAATTTTTCAATCAGTTGGCAAATCCCCTAAAAATATTTTAGCATTAAAATTTCCTAGCCTCTTTAGTTTGATGCCAATATTGCAATTCTTAATTTA
>NW_023487359.1:0-1243 GCF_013731165.1 Rhagoletis pomonella | reverse complement strand
GAGATGTCCGTCTAATAGAGGTGTCCGTTAGGAGAGGTTTCACTGTATTCATTAAAAAGAGCACACCTAAAAAAATAAGACCAAAATGATATTTTAGCAATTGTTGCATAAGTAACATAACACTGACAAATTAAACATTGAGATTCAGTTCAAATATACAAGTTTAAATATTATTGCGCTCAGTAATTTTCCAAATCAATCCCCGTCCAGCCATACACTTTGATTTAAATTTTTTAGTTGTTATTGTTTCGTCTTTATTAGGCATTTCTAAAAACATTCTTGACGTTGTTTTGAAATTTGGCGACATAAAATAATGCAATTAATCTTTTCTAGAATATGGAAATGATATACTGTGCGACGTAGGGAAAAATATTGGCTGCAATATGTAATTTTTTATTGCCATATATACGTTTTATCGGTCCACTTCCAAAATATTCGCATTCGCAAAAGCTCCGCATTGATTATTGCGAAAGCGAATGCGAATGTTAAAATTAATGCGGAAGCTCCGCGGTTACGTATGCGAATGCGAATATTCGCAACAACCCTGATACATATGTATGTACATATTTATGCAAGTATGGGAAATATGTCTTTCCCCATGAGTTTACGCAAAATTAAATCAGTTTTTGGGGGGTTAATTTTTTACTTTAAAATAAATTAAGTATTTAATTTTCATATATTTAAGAAACAGCTTGATGCCAGTTGGTTTAAATGCCGAACCGGAGGCATTATGTTATTGATACAAATATCGCTAAAGATAAATATATGTGACCTGGTCTACGGAAAGGGGGCTTAGGTACCAAAAAATCAATTTTCACTTATTGGTTGATTCGGATGGAAGATGAGATACTTTTTCACGTGGTGAAAAGTAGAAAATCCTAACTTGCTTAGAAGTGTACTAAAAATGTAGAGAAAGAAGAGTAAAAATACGACAAAATATAATTTATTGGTAATGATCAAAATACATTGAATTATAAGCTATAAAGGCATGATTATACACTAGAAAAACGTATTATGGGCCAAAAATAATAATGCTGAGTAGTTTACTGAGTTTTGAGTTTTGTTACCAGCTCCTCCTCCTTTACATCAACAACATACAGGTCCATCTTAACAAAAGTTTGTTCGGTATCATCTTCTGCCTGAGATACACATACTTCGTCTGCATCATCATCGCTCTCTTCATAGTTTTCCTCATCGTTTTCATCATCCTTTTCATGGAAATATTGTCCGTATACGGCACTGA
>NW_023487358.1:0-1243 GCF_013731165.1 Rhagoletis pomonella | reverse complement strand
CGATAATTATGTAATTAAATGTAGTTTGGATATTCACAAAATACTCAAAATGGCTTATTGGGTATGTCAGTATGGAATATAACTGCAGGCTTTCTTTGTTCAGTAACGGAATTCTAATGTTGATTATTAGCATTTTCTCTGTCGTTGTTGTTGCTAACTTTGCTACTTTCGCCAGCTCGTTTTGGTCCGATTCAGGGAGCATCAAATGTTGATTTAGTTTAGTTTTAATTAAAGTTATTTGTTCTTGAAATTTATGGAGCGGTAAAATATTTTCAAGAAACTTTCCCTTAGAATTCCAAATCATTCCAATAATGTCTTACTGCAGCTCTTCAAAAGACGAGATATACGCAGTAGTTATGATGTTTATAGTTGTTTCTTGATCTATGTTCTTATTTATTGCGTTTTTAAAGATGTGAATGGAATTATTAACGAATTTTAAGTTTTCCCAAATAACTTCGTTCTGCTGTTTCATTGCATCCACAGTCATGTCTTGAATCGATGACTGATTTTGGTATAGCTCAGCCAAGTATTTTTCATTCAGGTAACTTTTTTCGATTTGCTGCGATAGCTCCTCAGCGTGCTCTTCATCTAATACTCCGTACAAAGCGTGCATCATACTTCCGATAAACAACAGGGGGGCTGATCTTCGCAGTCTCTGCTGTCTTACCGACTTATTTAGGATTATTATTTCATGTTCCCTCTGTATTCTGCCTTTAGTTCCCGGATGGGTTCTGCGTGATAGAAGTCATCACTTGCAGCCTGCTTTATTTTCTGCAACGCTTCCATCGCCGCATCAACGATGTGTTTGTACTGCCGATAATCTGTCAGGTTAACATGCACTACAATGTTCCATGATGTCTTTGTCAACCCGATTGTTCCCCTTGGCTCGAATAATATACCTGATTTGTCTCTAAATCTTTCTAATACAATATTCTCTAAAGGCGCTGGCCCAATGCAGGCTTGCTTTGCACGCCTTACTTTACTTTAATTTGCTTTGATTTACTTCAAGAACTCGTTTGGCCAAATGGCGGCTTGGAACGCTGTCAAAGCTACCAGCTGTGTAGTTAAAAAATTAAAGTCTGTTCCCTTACACTAAGAATAATTTTCCCTCAAAACTCCAGAAAACTAAAAAAAAAATACAAGCAATCTTTTCAGATTTATTTTTAAATTGATGCGAATTAATTTTTGCATTTCAAAGGAATTATAATAATTATACATATATAGCTATAGGTACATTTATTAA
>NW_023487357.1:0-1243 GCF_013731165.1 Rhagoletis pomonella | reverse complement strand
ATGTGTTAGCAACGCATAAAATGCACTATTGTGCGTACAACTATGTTATATGTAAGATTTTTTTATTTGTATATAAGAACATACGTACATATGTACGTATACTAGGAAGATCCTTACATGTAAATAGGAAGCAAATTTTTACCTCAGATTTCCTAAGCCTCAACCTCTACTTCGATGCTACTATAGTCGAAGATATCACATATAAATTTTGATCCCGATTGAAGGCGACTAATGTGTGCGGACAGGTGACAAAGGGGCAAAGTTCAGAATCCTCTATGGATAATCAAAAAATTAAAATTATTATTTTTTCATCTAATACCCAAACTCGATACTACTATAGTCGCAGATATCACATACAAATTTTGGCCCCAATTGGAGTCGGTTAAGGCGTGTCGCACAGTGGTCAAAGTTCAGACACATGAGTCTTAATCGTTCATTAAATTTTTTAAGGGCCCCCCCTAATGTATGCATGCATACATATTTACATACTTTCATATTGAAGATATCATGCCTAGAGAAAAGTATTAAATGATAACGTATTTTAAAACGGCATCGACATCCTCCATTTCCTGCCACATGCTATGATGCCGCAAATTGTGCCATGCTCATATTCAGCTTCGAAAAAAATAAAAAAAAACAACACTATTGTAGCATGGAATACGCGTGTGCATGGCACCACCCAGTGTGCCGTTCATCGTTCCATTCAAAGGCACTGCTGCATTTTGCTGTTCAACAAGCGAAAGATTGAAATTTTCAATTTAGTGTTGCTGCATATAGTTCGGGTTATTGTTATTGCTATTATTGTTCAACGCCGTCTGCAAAGTAAATTCCAGAATTCAATTGAAATTTTTAGTCTCAACTTCTGTAGTACACACATATTCTATTCTAGGCGGTGCTGTTTCAGTTCTTTATTTCCATTAAAGAGCAAAAAGATGCGAAGTGTGGTGAGGGCAGCGGCAAGGACATTCTCACTTCAATGCCGCATAAGTGCATGTGCGTTTGCGTTTGTGTATGCCAGCCAACAAACCAGTCAGCCAGCCTAGCCTAGCCTCTACAACCGCAAACAGCCGCCTCTTATTCGCACTCACTTCTGCTGCTATTGCCGTTACACGATTTGCCGTCGACAGTTTAATGATGTGGCTATAGGCGATTTTCCTTTGTAATTTTGCTATTTAATTCTGATTTGTATTATAAATGCTTACCGTCGCTGCTATAATACCGCCACCATTAACTATATTCTAGG
>NW_023487356.1:0-1243 GCF_013731165.1 Rhagoletis pomonella | reverse complement strand
GAAAATTCACTGCGGAAATTTTTTTATTCTCTTTTTGTCTTCGCCTTTTCGTTTTTGGCTTTATAAGTTTTGAACCCACCATTCACATTCCTAGGCAAGTTTTGAAAGAATATTTTCGATACTAAATTTTATTAAAACAAAATGTCGAAATCAGCTTCATCTGACACTGTTTCTAGTCATCGTTAATTAAAAAAGAGATGTTCTTAAATATCATAACTTAACGACACTCACATATTGACTAGATTTGACTATTTATTTTATTATATTTTTATTTTAATTATTTGTTTATAAAAATATAGTTTATTCCTTAACAAACACTAAATGAAAATAAGTTTAATCTTTGAAAAACATCAAAAAAAATCGACAAACTTTCGTAAAAATTTCGAACTTTCTATTTAAATTTTATCTCTTAATATTTTGCAGTTTAAATTTAAAGTAGCTGTGATTTACAGTTGATGTATGCCATATTTTTGACGATGTCGGTAATTTTCTTCCATATTATCTAAGTATGTTCGACGATTTTTTTAATGAAGAAAACGAGCAACGCCTTTATCAAAAAAAAATATTAAAAATCAACGATAAGTCGCAGATATGTATTTTAAACTTGCGCTTTATTTGAATTGATCGGGCTACAAAAATGCATACTCAAAATATGTATTTCTAGGAAATCTAATTAAAAAGCTTTACGAAAGGGAGTACTCCTGATTGCAAATATATATACTTTTAGCCGCCGGAAGCTTATAGTTTTTAAGTTATTTGTTGTTAAAGTTTGTAAATTGAACTAACCTCTCGGCGCTATTTCACACAATAAACACTATATTTATGTACACAATTCGGCAAAATAGTTGCATTAAAACCCCGCACAATGAAATATAAACATCTTTTTTACATTTATGATGTATTTTTAGTAAATTAAGTAAGTTTTTATAATTATCACGCTCTTATATATATGTATATACAGAACTGTTGATTCAACCATGGCTTCACACTGACATTAGAAGAGTGCTGCCACATCTAAAAAAATAACAATAAAAGAGCATAGTTTTTATCGTACCCATTTTCCTGTTCAGCGTTGAATTAGTAGTAACACCCCCAATATATAAAAAAAAATGACAAGCGCCGCAGGCGAAAATTTCCACTTTAAAATATGGTTTAAAAAAACACCGCAGGCAAAAGTAAAAATACACAATATTATGGTTTATATGTATATTATGTTTATATGTAGAAATTTTCATTATTTATC
>NW_023487355.1:0-1243 GCF_013731165.1 Rhagoletis pomonella | reverse complement strand
CTTTGCAAGTTTTTTGCGTACGCGAACACAAAAAGCTGATAATTTTTATAACTTTCAATAATTAACAGGTACGCGAAAGCAACTAATTGTGAACGGTATTTTTCTTTACGAATTTTATTGTAGAGTACAAAGACTCACAGTTATACGTTGTACCAAAAACATCAACGTTTCTTCTTTTGCTTTTCTTAAAAACAAGTATTTCGGATATTGTAAATGCATCCTCCATTATGTAGCATAAAAAAGCGTTTATGAAGTATGCCAGCCTACATTTAAATAATTTCAAATCGGCAAATCTTTTTTCAAAATCTTCTTTTAAATCATGTGCAATATATTCTCTAGCCATGGATCTAGCTGAGCTCTAGCTGAGATCCCTTTCTTTTTTAAACACCTAGGATATCACTGACCATTAAAAGGTACCCTGAACGACCGCAAACCTCAAAGCTTTACACATTTTTGTATGTGATTTTTAAAATGAACGATCCAAAATTAGCCGGTATATCTACATATTTAAAATTTTTTAGAACCAGTGGTTGAATGAAAGTACTGAAAGGGTTAACCCTAAAAGTTTTATCTACGTCTGCGAGGCGTCTACGGAATGGGTATTTTTTTAATTTTGACACAAAATTTACTTTTTATTTTGTTGTTTTAAATAAATGTGGTTATAGTTTTTATTAATAAAACTATTTTATTATTAGTCAAACTCACAACTTCAATATTCTTAAAAAAATAAGACAGGACTAAGTATATTTTAGCTCACAGGTTATCTTTTAAGTACATAAGACACCACGGCGTATGTTAAGGCTTTACGTTTCTCCCAAATAGATTGGGATCTAGGGTTAAGTAAGCTTTAGTTTGAAAGTGTGATATTAAATGCTTTTCACCATAAAGGGTGTAATTTTCAATGATTATTGCGTTTCAGCTTAAGACTAATACCAGATATTGTGAAAGGTTCGACTATACCTTAAAGATGACGGTTTTCTCATGGCCTACTGCACGACGCTTAGAGTAGAGTAATGTCTTTTAAGAACTTAAAAATTATCCTGGGTTATCAGGTGCCTAGCAATACAAGATTAATTGTTGTCTTTCACGAAGTTCTTTAAATAAATTTTGAGCTAAGTACTCGCCCGTATTTCGAGGTTACTACTAGTTTTAATAAATTGTTAGTTTAATTTCCTATAAAATTAACATTTAGGTTTATGCATTTTAAGAATACATCGAAAATTTGTTTTAGAGAATCATTGTG
>NW_023487354.1:0-1243 GCF_013731165.1 Rhagoletis pomonella | reverse complement strand
ATAACTATCGTCCGATTGTCTCCATTATTAACGCACCGCATTCCGCTATTTCGAGATGGCTGGGTGAAAAATACAGAAAAATGAAACAATCGGATCCCTTTTCAATCAAAAATTCGTTTGAATTGGTCAATGCATTGGATGGTGTTCGTTTGCGCGATAATCAACGGGTTGTTTCGTTTGACATTAAATCTTATTTTTCGAATGTACCTAGAGAAGGCGCGCTCATGGCTCTACCATTTTTATGTAATTTATTTATGGTAACCGTTGAACAAAACCTTTTGGATAGCGCATTATTCCCGCACATAAACTATCGATATGTTGACGACTGTTTCGCAGTTGTTGCTGCGGATAAAATTGACGACACTTTGCAAATGTTGAACTCAATTTGTAATGAGATACAATTTACTTGCGAGAGAGAGGTAGACAGAAAGCTCCCGTTTCTCGATATACTAATTGAACGGGATAGTGACAACAATATTGTATTTAATATTTTTCGTAAGAGCACAACGACAGATAGATATATTCCAATCAAGTCAAATCACCATCACTCCCACAAGCATGCAGCGTTCAACTCTAACAGAGAAGTTCGTTGCGGAACGAAACACAATCGTTCGCATCGCAAATCTTAATGGCTACAGCACGTCAACCCTAGATCGTTTAATTGATAAATATTCAAAACGTAATTCAAAAGTCTTGTATCTTCGTTTTTTCAAAAGAAAATGATTTAAAACGTTGTTGTATGTTGTACAATTCCAATAATTTTAGTTGTTTTTCAAATATTTTAAAGAAAGAAAATATTTTGTTAGATCCAAAAAGTAATACGAAATTAAAATCATTGTTGTGTTCTACAAAAGATAAATGCGTTAGCATTGAAAAACCAGGTGTCTATATAGCTAATTGTAATTCTTGTCATTGTGTTTATATAGGTCAAACTTCCCGGTGTTTAAAAATTTTATTAAAAGAACATTTAAATAGTATAAAAAATGTCGAACCATATAAAAGTGGCTTGGCAGAACATATTTTGTTGGAAAAGCATAAAATCAATGAAAATAACTTTAAACTAATCGCATCTGAATTAAATCGCAGCCGCTTAAACGTTTTAGAGTCTATGCACATTTATTTACATAGGAAAAACAATGTAAATCGCGACGTAGGTCCACATTTCTCTTCTCTATTCACTCTTCTTGATTTTGAAGTAAACTAGTATTGTATTTATGTATGTACATATGTATTGTATTTATGT
>NW_023487353.1:0-1243 GCF_013731165.1 Rhagoletis pomonella | reverse complement strand
AACAGAGGGTTATTTTAAAAAAATGTTCATCTCGTGTAATTCATGTGGCGTCAGGTGTACCTCAAGGTAGCCACCTTGGTCCCCCACTTTTTTTTTATTCATCAACGTTCTTCCAAATATTTTGAAGTATTCGAATTGCTTAATGTACGCAGACGACGTTAAGTTATTTAAGTTCATTGGTGCCCCAGGAGACAGGAAACAATTACAGGTGGACCTTAGTAATGTGTTTAAATGGTGCGAAGTAAATTCTATGTCACTTAACTTGAAAAAGTGTAAATTTATGTGTTTCTCTAGAAAACCCTTTCAATCATATAGCTACCGCATTTGTGAACATAGGGTTGATCAGGTAACAAATTTCATCGATCTAGGCGTAACCATGGACTCTAAGCTTGAATTCAAGTCCCTTGTAAACTCTTGTGTTAATAGAGCCAAAGGCGTCTTGGCTTTCATCAAACGTTGGGTTAAAGAATTCAGAGATCCTCATGTCACCAAAGCTCTCTTTACCTCTCTCCTCAGGCCGATCTTTGAATATGGGTCCGTCGTATGGAACCCTAGATATCAAACGCACTCTGACAGACTATAGTCTGTACAGAAACAATTCTTATTATTCGCATTAAATAATTTGCCGTGGGATTCGACATTAAATCACCCACCGTACAAAAGCCGCTAGAAGCTCATAAATTTGCCAAAGCTGCACAACAGTAGAGAGATGCTCGGGGATTTGTTCATGATTAAGATCTTGAACGGGATGGTCAATAGTCCCTTTCTACTGAACCAGATCACGTTTTGTATTCCTTCTAGGCCTTCTAGACATTACAAGCCCATTAAGCTAACTATTTGTAGAACAAACTTTGAAATGCACGATGCTTTTCGTTGCCTATGCCAGAATTTTAATAAGCATTACGACTATTTTGACACCTCCGACTCACATTTTACCATATATGTAATACTCCTATATTGGCAGTAAGAGCTAGTACCGTCCGAAAACACTACAGTACAGATATATCAATAAACACGTACGAAAGAAAAGGAACACACACGTTTATAAATAAACATGTACACAACACATATACAAAAACGGCGCTCAAGTACACAATACATTGACAAAAACAGTACTAGACTGTCTCGATTTGATTTCGGGATGCTTACACATTGAGAAGTTAGCTTACTACCAATATAGAAGTATTACATACATGCATTTTACCATTAAGAAAACCTTACTTGAGATTTTGAATAAATAACA
>NW_023487352.1:0-1243 GCF_013731165.1 Rhagoletis pomonella | reverse complement strand
TTTGAAAAAACTGAGCTCCCGCTAAGATTTGCGTTGAAATCCCTTATCACTACTAAGTGGTGATACCACACCTTGGTCAAGCAGTGCTCTTAGTTGAAACTGTTCTCCTCGATGCTCTATTGTCACTATTGCAGTTGGGAGGAGAACTTCATTTTCTCTGGCAATTTGGAGCGAGTTGACATGCGCGGAGTTTGAGCAGGTGGGTTGCTTTTCCGGCTTGTAGCTTGTTAACTCTTGGGGGCAATCTTTGGTGATCGCATGCGCTGTGCTGTGTTGCGCTATTACTTTTTGACTTTGCGTATTGGTTGGGTGGTGATAATAGGGGATCACTTGCTATTTATTTTGTGGGGGTATGGTCTTTTGGGTATGACCAGAGCTTTCATGTATCTGTCAATCGAGGTTGATCGATTTCTTAATATTTTCCTTTATGCTTGCCTTTTTGGAATGGACATGCAGTAGTGAGTTATGTCTTTTCTGACAATGCATGCAGTTGAATTGTGACTTGCACTCTGCCAAGTTATGATTGAAGGCGAGGCAATTATGGCATAATTTATTAGCTTTAACGAATTTTACGCGCCTTTGTATTGAGAATGTCTTAAATGTTGGACATTTTTTCATAGGATGTGGTGTGTTGCATAAATAGCAAGAAAACACCATCTTAGGATTTGTTTGAAAAACATTGATTTTACCGTTCGTTTTGAGAGATTAGAACTTCTGGGTACACGTTTTTGAAATTCCATTTCTACCCTTTCTAATACTTGAAATCGGGACGTTAGGAATTCGTCCATTTGAGACCATGAGGGAAGATCTCTTCTTGTGGGCAATGATTGCTCCCATTGTATTCGGGTTTCTCTGGGCAATTTGGAGGAAATTTTAAAAAATTTTTATTAAATTTATAGATCAATATTAATTGAATTTTTTTTTTATTTATATAAATATTAACAGCCCGATTCTGTGCACTTGATAAATTGAAAATCTTTATAATTTGTCAATTTTTTATTATTTATCAAGAATTAGTATTCTAGCACAGAAACCAAAAGCTCTTTTCTTTATAAATTATCAAGATTGAAAATGCTATTGACAAATTGAAATTTCATATGAAATGTATAAATTTTGTATATTAATAAATTTGTTTCTAGCAATTAAATACTCCATCTGTTGGCATTTGAACCTGCGATACACGGAATTATAGTCGACAAAAGCTTTTTTGCTTTTAAAATCATATTTTTCATATGTGACAATG
>NW_023487351.1:0-1243 GCF_013731165.1 Rhagoletis pomonella | reverse complement strand
CCAGTGCACGGACTTCGAAAAAAATTAATAGGTGCAGATTTTACATACACTGAGAAAAAGGATTAGTTTCGACAACTAAAGATATTTAGTTCCCGAATTTTGACAATATTTGGGAACTGTTACCAAGGATTGGGAACTATTACCATCGATTGGTAATTATAACTAAATATATTAAAGCTTCTAATATTCATCTAGGTTGTAACAAATCGTTAATTTAGTTGAAGGGTTTGGTTAATACTAATAAATATTTCTTTGAAGCATATTTCTACAAATTCCATTCAACTTAACGTATGGTTCATAAAAGGATGTTATTAAGCTCTGCTAATGCAGATAAGCTTTCTTTCAACACGTGGTTTAGTCATAGTTACCAAATCTTAGTTGAGGCAACCACGATTTGGTTTGAGAGTGGAACATATTCATGCTTGTGAGCCACCCCTAAAGAATGCTGAGCGCTCTCTGAGCACATACGAAGAGCGCCAGCTGAGCAATGCACACAGTCCCACTTATTGAATCGTTTGAATGCGCTAGTATGCCGACCATTGCATTGTGCGTGGAAATCATTGCTCCGCTACCGCTGTTCGTATATGGGTGAAACATGTCGATCGCTGCGCCATGTGTGCTATGGCATGCCCATACTTGTTTGTCTCAGTTTCAGTTTTGCTATCGTCGCGAGTTGTTTCGGTGCGCGCATAGTTTAAAGTTTAATTAAAAATATAAAGTTTGATGCCAACCGGGGTTTTTCAGTGGATATATAATTCATGTGAATTATAATTTGAAAGTGTTTATTTAGCTAAGGAAAAAGTAAAGCAGTATACTTCCAGCAGATATTGACCTGGGTTTTCGCACGACTGTTCCTGTTTCATCGTTGTTTTTTAGGAAATTCTTACCAACATATACATATGTATTATTTACTTTAGTAACTAACTTATGTAAATATGTACGTATTTTTATGCTTAATATATGCAAATAAAAGAAGAAAGTAAACACAACAAACATCGAGTAAATTTTTATTTGTGTCAAACTGAAACTTTTTTCCTAATAATAAACGGTTAGCTGATTCAAGTCTACAGCAAGTTCACAAAATTAATTGAAAACTTGTATCAACCAAAGCATTGTTTATATTTGCTCAACAATGATTTTATTCAACTAACAATATTGTCCAATCAAGGTAGTCGTTTTGTAATTATTAACAAATATACATTTGTCCCAACTAGAAGTCTTAAGTAAATTGCAGACTTTCGTG
>NW_023487350.1:0-1243 GCF_013731165.1 Rhagoletis pomonella | reverse complement strand
TCGATCGCCAGACCTGAATCCATTAGATTTTTTCTACTGGGGCTGTCTTAAGGACAAAATTTATTCAAAAACAATTCAAAACGAAGAGCATTTGCGGGAACAAATAAATGGAGCTGCTGCTGAGATAGCCCAATTGAGTTTAAGATCTCTAAAAGCGTCTTTTCTTAAAAGGTGCCGAGCTTGTATTAGAGTAGAAGGTCGCCAATTTGAGCATATTTTATCAATAAATGAATAAATTTCTCTTCAAACGACTCATGTATATTTTATTTCACGTGAATCCATGCTTCACAAAAAATATTGATAGATATAGCCCTTGTTATAGACTCTAGTCCGAATTCCGGTAAGTAACACAAAATAATGTCAGGAGCAGGTAATAATGTACCTTTGTACTATTTAGCATGTCATTTGACGGTAACAAGAGCAAATTCAATTTAAATCTATTAAATACATTCTAGCGTGTCTCAGTCCTTTACCCACAAAAGCGGCTATAACTTTTTTTTTCTGTTCAAAACAGTAAGTGTGGCACCTTTCTGAAATCTTTATTAAATGAGCAATTTTTTTATGTAATGTAAAGTTATAGCTCAGTACATTTTTTTTTTCACCCGAGATAGTCAAAGTTGGGGAAGAAAATATCAAAAAGTTAAAAATCCAGAAATAGTCCTAATTTTATGATGGTTCCTTAATTTATTTTAACTACATTGTATTTGAGTATGGAGAGGCAACTATCTGGAAGTATTTTACATAAAAAATTTACTAAGTATTGCCCGGTTTGTAGTTGCAGTTAAAGAAAACACATTAAAAGGCACGATTTTTTTTAAATTCGAAAAAATTTAAATATTTCAAAAACGGTGACACTTTTACCTGAAAATTTTTTGTTTATCAGTGAGCTCACCCCCCCCACCTACCTTGCCCTAAAGTTTGGCACGTTACTTCTGGGACACCCTGTATATGCTCAGAATGAATAGAGAAATCGATTAAGCCATGTCTGTCTGTCCGTCTGTCCGTCCGTCCGTGTACACGATAACTCGAGCAAAAATTGAGATATCTCGACGAAATTTGGTATGTAGGTTTCTGTTAATCCAAAGTAGGTTGGTATTGAAAATGGGCGAAATCGGACAGTAACCACGCCCACTTCCCATATAACGGTAATTTCCAGAAATACGAAAACTGCGATATTTTAGTAACTACTGAAGATAATTCACTCAAAATTGATATTTGTAAAATTGATATTGTAACGCCCACA
>NW_023487349.1:0-1243 GCF_013731165.1 Rhagoletis pomonella | reverse complement strand
CCATCTGGTAAATCTATCTCCTGTGCTCGCTACCATAACGTGTCTTTCCACTGCACCCATTAACGCATCGTAACTGTTCCTTTCATAATCAGGAATAGTCTGCAAGATTTCCGCTGCAGGTCCTTTTAATGCAACGAACAGTGCAGCGGATTTATCCTCCATGCTCCAGTGATTTGCTGTAGCTGTCTTCTCAAACTGGAGCTTAAAGACCTGGAAAGGAATAGTGCCATCAAAGGATGGAGACTTTACTTTGGGTGCACTCGTCGAAGTAGCTGGACGATTCAACTGCGTATCTCGCAGACGACCTTCCAATTCTTCTACCTTAGCCTCAACTTTCTCCTTAATTAGCTCTTCGATTTTGTCGTCGGGATTTATTTAACAATCCCACTTCTGACATCAATTGTTACGATTATCCTCGAAACCTTGAGGGACTTCCCAAATAACTTACGGCTCGTATCGGTGGATTGTTAAATAAATGCTAACGATGACCAAATTGTAGTACAATTAACTTTATTGTACAACAAACAATTTACAATACTTGCTAATACAGTAAAAACGCTTTACAATACTTGTTAAGGCAATAACAACGCTTTACTAAACTTGTTAACACAATTACACTTATAGCTTGCTTATTCCCAACTCACTTCTCTGCTCACTTTACTTGTAGCTTGCTGCCTTGTAACTAACTCACCTCGCTGTGGCGGTGCCCTTATATACCTGCGCTGGCACTTATGGCAACTCTAGAACATTCTGAAGTTTATCGCTCATTCTCTTTCTCTCGCTGTTCGCAGTGTTCATCCAACTTGACGTTTCTCTTTGTGGAACATTCTACGTCATTCCTCGAACATTCTGCCTATTTCTCGTTGTTCGCTTTGTGTTGCCGCAGTATTCGCCACAATATGTTAGTTGTCAGCTATAAAATAAATCAATTGCAATCCTGATGATGACTTCAAACTGAAGTAGAAATATAGACGATTTAAAAACAACAAAAACAGATTCTTTTATTTCAACCCGGCCTTGAGCTCAAAAAAATCAACAGAATCTTCAATTAACGGCCAAATATAAATAAACAAAAAATAAATCAAATTTATTTGTGAATATTTGTTAATTCTATTTATTGAAAGGCAACCACGCGGAAAGACTTGTGTTAGTTATATTGATAACAGAACCTGGCAGCTCGCACGTTGCCTAAAATCTCAAGTAACATCAAATCCGCAAATGAATACATTGCTTGTATTACCAT
>NW_023487348.1:0-1243 GCF_013731165.1 Rhagoletis pomonella | reverse complement strand
ATAATTATGAAACCCCTTCATTTCTGTGTCCTTTACAACTATACATGCGAAAATGAAAATCAAAATGACTAACCGATGCCAGATCGAAGATTTAATTTATTAGGCACCATTTTAGTAGCTTTTTGCGAAAAGTTACCTTGCCATACTTATTTACTACACGGTTAAAAATTTCGGTTTTAATTTTAAACTTTTTGGACTACATATATGACCAAACTAAATTCAGTTTCAAATACAAACCTTCCAAGTTTAAAAAAAAGAGAGCACATATGTTGGGTTTAGAATTTAAACAATTCGGTTTAAATGTTAAACCCAAACATTTTCATAATTAAGAATAAAAAAAAAAAAACAATCTTAAATTTCATGCTCCGTCTGGTTGGGATTGAACCCGGACAGCCTTGGTAGCAACCAATTGTATCAAGCATCTTTGCACATTCAGCTACAGCCACGCATGTAAATGTGATTTCATATGTTGAGTTTGAATCAACACCACAATTCGCTGTGCAAACATATTCTATTTCGGTTTAGATTTTAAACCAAAGTTTCTATATTTGAAACCTAGAAACTGGAATTAAAACATTTTGGTTTGATTTTTAAACCACGAACTTTTTGGGCTAAAATTTAAACCAGAATATATTAAAAATTGCGTAAAACTATTGACTGGTTTAAAAAGTAGACTATAAAAGTTTAAAAAAGGCAGTAGTCCCAGCGCGGTTTAAAAATTAAACCCAAATTTTTGACCGTGTACTTAAGAAGAATTTTGGCAAAATATTGCTGATTTTGGTTACATTCGACAATTTTTATTGAGCTCGAGGCCGTTTTTTAATGAAAATTAAACATTCTAAAAAAAAATTATTAGCAAAAACCAACAACCACATGATCAAGTGAATTGCAGCGAAATAGATGCGCTTGATTGTGTTGGCATAACAAAAATGAAAATAGTGGAAATAAGCAAACGAAAATTTACAAGGCGTACTTAGCACGGTGCATTGGCAACTGCCTGAGTCAAAGGGATCGTCGGTTCGAAGCCTACTGAAAGAAGTCTGATGAGGAAATGTGGTGATTTCCGAAATAGCTATCACTTCTACCATTTTTTCAAATTATTGTTGCTTTTCCACGATAAATTTTCATTAAAAAATGGCCTCGAGCTCAATTAAAATTGTTGAATATAATTATTATAAGGCCAAAAAATAAGAAAAAACAAAGATTTTGGTTAAATAAATCATTTATTTCAAAGAAATTTTGA
>NW_023487347.1:0-1243 GCF_013731165.1 Rhagoletis pomonella | reverse complement strand
AGGTTTCGGAAAGGTGAAAAAATATATATTTAATACTTGCGCCGGGTATTTAATGTTCGGCTCAGCCCGATCTTAGACTTTCTTACTTGTTTCTTTTATTTCAATTTAAATGTTTTTACTTTTTAAATTCGATTACATTAATTTAAAGATTTATTTGTCTTAAAAAGAAAAACATATGCAAATTTTTTAAATTTCATTTAATTTTCATATATATATTTTTTTATAGTTTTTTTTCACTTGAAATTAATTAAATTTTTTTTTTTAGATTTTATTAGTTTTAAAAGACAAACATTTTTTATTTCATCTAATTTTTAGGAAATTTATTTAGCTTTTATTTGTTTAATATTGCTTTTTAACTTAGTTTTCGATTTGATTGTTTACAAAAAATATTTTTTTGATTTCGTTTAACATTAAGAAACATATTTAAATTTTACCTTTTTTATTTAATTTGCTTTTAATTGCTACATTTTATTATTAAAAAAGAAAACTTTTTAAGTTTATTTTATTTTAGATGTTTATTAAAGTTTTTTATTTTATTCCTTCTTCTTTGAATTAATTTTTATACCCAAGCGCACTTGTGCCCAAGGGTATATTAATTTTGTTCACATAACGGTTGTTTGTAACAGCCAAAACGAATCGAGATAGATATAGACAAATGTATACATAAATGATCAGGATGAAAAAAGAAATCGATTAAGCCATGTCTGTCTGTCCGTCTGCCCGTGTACACGATAACTCGAGCAAAAATTGAGATATTTCAAGGAAATTTGGTATGTAGGTATCCCTTAATCCAAGGTAGGTTGGTATTGAAAATGGGCGAAATCGGACTTTAACCACGCCCGCTTCCCATATAACGGTAATTTCCAGAAATACGAAAACTGCGATATTTTAGTAACTACTGAAGATAATTCACTCAAAATTGATATTTACAATAATTTTTAGACGAAAAATGCGAATATTATAAATTTTTGGAAAATAGGCGTAGCCACGCCCACTTATGGTTACTTGGCACAGTTGTTGGCCTTGGTACAGCATAAAAAACCGCCGAAACTTTTTAAAATCGGACAATAACCACGCCCACATCCCATATAACGGTAATTTAGAGAAATACAAAACCTTCGATAAATCATTAAATATTGAAGCTAATTTATTCAAAATTGATACTTGCAACAATTCTTTACCAAGAAATACGTTTCTGGTAAAATTTTGGAAAATGGGCGTGGCACCGCCCACTTATGATCAC
>NW_023487346.1:0-1244 GCF_013731165.1 Rhagoletis pomonella | reverse complement strand
TTCATCTTCATCTTCATCTTCATCTTCATCTTCATCTTCATCTTCATATTCACCTTCGTCTTCATATTTATCTTTTCCTTTATCCTGATCTATATCTTCATTCTTTTCTCCATTTACGTATTTACCCCCACCATTGTTATTAGGTTAGGTAGTTAAATTTTCCTTCCTCTTTTTCTTTAGTGATATCATGTCATGTGTTGAAATTGGGTGTGGTGAGTTGCAGTGTGCAGGGTGTGGGAGTTACGGTGTTATGAATTCAGGTGTGGTGGTCTTAAGAGGTGTGGTGAATTTAGTTGTGGTGAGTTGAGGTGTGGTGAATTAAGGTGTGGTGAGTTAAGGTGTGGTGAGAAAGTTGAGGGGTGGTGAATTAAGGTGTGGTAGATTAAGGTGTGGTGAGTTAAGATGTGGTGAGAAAGTTGGGGTGTGGTGAGTTAAGGTGTGGTGAATTAAAGTGTGGTGGATTTAGGTGTGGTGAATTAAGGTGTGGTGAATTTAGGTGTGGGGAGTGAAGTAGTGGTGGATTTAGGTGTGGGGAGTTAAGGTGTGGTGAATTAATGTGTAGCGAACTCAGGTGGAGTAAGTTTTTAAGCGGAGGTGAGACGAGTTGAGGTGAGTTAAGTTAAGTTAAGGGCTTAAGTTAAGATAAGTTATCTTTATCCTAATCTTCATATTCATCTTCATCTTCTTCCTCGTCTTGGTCTTCATCTTCTTCTTCATCTTTATCTTTTCCTTTATCCTGATCTAAATATGTCCATTCTTTTCTTCATTTACATATTCATCCCCACCATTGTTATTAGGTTAGGTATTTAAATTTTCCTTCCTCTTTGTCTTTATATTTAGGTTTCTTTACTTTTATTTTAATTTCTGTATTTATCCCTTTCTTCTTCTCCATACTCAAAATTATCTTCATCCTTGTTTGAGGCTAATCTATTCATGTACATACATACATACATCTTATTCCTAAACTGCTGCTTAGCACGTTTCTTTAATTCACTATCAATATTAAAGCATACATTTAGGAGGCATTTCCGCCCCAAACCATGTACATGTATGGCATTGGTATTGGTGTGACTTTTGAATTGATTTTTTCGCTCTATTTTAAACTAATTTGAAATTTTAAAAACTGCCTGCACATCAGCATGAAAATACCTTTCTAATGATATATAATTGTTTATACCTTAGAAGTACAGTTTAGCCGTAAAAGGGGTGTAAAGGAAACATGATTGCCTATTTATATAATTGAT
>NW_023487345.1:0-1244 GCF_013731165.1 Rhagoletis pomonella | reverse complement strand
ACGCACCGGCATTAGTTTTGCGAACGGCAACAAACGTCAAAAACACCGGCCATTAGGCGGTCGACAGCGAGGAAAGAGAGGTAAGCGAGACAGAGTGCACCAACGAGTGCTATTTTTAAACAAATTTATTGAATGTGCTAAGTATTTTAGTATGTATGTATGTAGTACTATGCTGCTATTTTTGCAATGCTGTGTTATTATTTATTGAACGCACAATAAAACGGTAGATTCCTCACCATCAACCATTGACAGTCGGGTCATAATAACTGCATTATTGGAAAGTGCAACACAAAGATTTAACACCAGCCAAATATGTATGTATGTATAGATGTATGCGGATGGATGAGAAAAGTCCCAATGGATGCAGGTATGTATGTAAATATGTAGCCAGCTAAGATATGTATATGCACACTCCCCACCAGCTAGACATAACGTCGTCTCAGAAAACGGATGTCGAATGTTACAAAACACGGTTTTGAGAAAATTGACTTTGAAGTTTAAGGTCGAATTAATCCGAAACTGTGCGGTAGATTTTTGTAACTTTTGAAGGAGACGTAGTTGGTGTTATTAGTTTTGATTTCCCATATTTTTACATTTAATATCTCTTAACGTTAATGAGAAAATTTACTTTTCATTCCGTATACATTTGTCGCAAGTAGCGTTTACTCACCACTTTGTTTTGTCCACAGAACATACGACAATAGTAAAGTATCTATTTCAACGACGATGGTATAATTTGATGAAAAAAAACAGACATATTTATTAAATAATGATTACTTATTAGAAAAAACATAACAAAAACATAATAATATATTTAATAAAAAAAATCTGTACATCTCTTATGCTGTAAATATGTTACGAACATACGTTTTCTTTATATAAAAACAAAAAACAATACTTAAATTCAGTCTTTTGTACATTTTTATCGCTTTCATTTCATTGGAGACTCAGTGCAAGCTAAAATTTAAAAATTTAAAATTTTAAAATTAGTTACTTAGTTTAATTTTCAATTTTAATTGTATCGTTATAGTAGAGGACCATCCAATTGTCGTAAGTTCAAAGTTTTGCGATACATACGACAAATGTTTTATGATTAAAAAAAGATTACATTTGTATGGGAATTTGTCGTATGTGCCACATATGACAAACGTTTTATGATTAAAAAAAAAGGTACGTTTGTATGGGAATTTGTCGTAAGTGACGCATTTTCAGCACATACAACAAAAGGCATACCCAATCATTAA
>NW_023487344.1:0-1244 GCF_013731165.1 Rhagoletis pomonella | reverse complement strand
GGGGGCTCTGACAGGACATTGTGAGAATAGGAATTTCGACTGATCCTTTCGTATCAGCTGTCAAGAAGAAGATGGGGTGGAATCATATCCACACTTTCTTTTAGACTGCCAACCTTCGTGAGGCTAAGATGGAAGCATTTTGGCTCGCACTTCTAAACAAACACTGAGCTCTCATGGATCGAAATTAGCCGCATTCGAAATTTCGTAACGGGCTCGCGGCGTTAACTTAGCCCAACCTAACCTGTACTTCATTGAGATATGAAATAGTTGGTCACATTAGGGATTACCCATCCCTAGCCCGTTAGTTTGTCTATATATTTTGTTATTAAACTTGATGTAGTTTTGGTCTAGTGTTACCCTCAATGTGTTCACGATTTCCGTTGCTACGTTCTTGTCTGTTTTTTCTATCAAAGTTTTAGTCAATATGGTAACTGTTTCTGCCGTTGGTGTCGATGGGTAAAGATCCTTAACATCAAATGATACAAATTTCGCCCCTTTGGGTATTTTTAGCGATTTCATCCTTTCAATTAACTCCGCTGTATTCGTAATTGTGTATTTATTGGACAGTTCCAGTTTTTCTTTCAGCAACGATTTTAGATATTTCGATAGTTTGTATCCTGGTGCAGATTTATGGTTGATAATTGGTCTCATCGGATTTCCTGGCTTGTGTATTTTTGGGACTGCTATCATTGAAGGGGCCGAAGGATTCATTAATGTCATTGTATATGCTTTCCTTGGATTTATTATTGTTTTTGCTTGTTTTATTACGTGCTTTACTGCCACTTGGTAGTCATCGGTTGGGTCCTTTCTCATCATCCGACAATTTTTCTCTTTGATTAGTTGCTCTGTCTTTTCTTTATATTCTTTTTCGTACATTATTACCGTTGTGTTCCCCTTGTCTGCTTTTGTTGTGATTACTTTATTCGTTTTGAGTTTTTTCTTTAGCCCTTTGACAGTTTTATTTTCGTCGCTTAGTTTTTTCTTATCCATAGATTTTATGCGTTTTTCAATTATACGTCTACATATGGGTCTTGCATGATCTTGCTCCTCGCTTGGTAGTAATGATATGGCCATTTCCGCGTCTACAATAGTGTGCTCTACCCCTTTATTTTTATCATAATTTTCTATGTTGTGTTTCAGACCTTTTTCCAATATTTCTGTCTCTTGCTTGCTAATGGGAACCTTAGTCAAATTTACGAATCTGGATTGGAAAGGCATTTCGCTGTGTTGTATGTTCTTTGTGA
>NW_023487343.1:0-1245 GCF_013731165.1 Rhagoletis pomonella | reverse complement strand
ACTTTACATTTTTCCAGATTTAGACGCACATAGCCATGCTGTTTAAGGCTGCTTGTAGCAAATGCTTTTCTTTGATTGATACGTACGAATTATAAAGTTTCACATCATCTGCGTACATTCAAATTTTTTAAAGTTTTATATCTGCAGAAATATCGTTTATAAAAAGCAAGAACAGAATCTTGCCTAGGTGGCTACCTTGCAGGACTCCTGAAGTAACATCAATGACGTCAGAAATAGTGGCTGAGTCAGTGGTGGTCGTCGGTTCGAATCCTACTGAAAGAAGTCTGATGAGGAAATGTGGTTATTTCCGAAATAGCTATCACTTCTACCATTTTTTCAAATTATTGTTGCTTTTCCGCAATAAGTTTTCACTAAAAACGGCCTCAAGCTCATAAAAATTGTTGAATATAATTGTTATAAGGCCATAAAAATAAGAAAAACACGTAAATATGTTACTTATTTTATTCGGCCAAAAAAATAGTTGTATATGTTTTCGGTATAGAAGAAGAAATGAGTACACAGTAGATTGGTGCACAAGTCGACTTACAGCATAACATAGCAATGCAATATTTTGTTTTGAACCACCAATGCTCTGCAAGAGTACAGAGAGAGGTAAAATATTTTTTTATTTTCACTTTTATTTCAACATAGATTGAGATTGATTAAAATACTGATAAAAATAAAATATTTCACACAAACAGGTTTGAAACTCCTGCCCGTATTTTGTTTGGAAGTCAAATATTAGTGGCATTGTGCTACTATGATATCGCGGCCGAGTAATCCTAGTCAACTTATTTACAGTAGTCAAAAAATTATAGCCGCACCAAATTTTTGCAAGTTTTAAAATATTATTTTTGTTGTTATTTAATTTTGGTTAGTTTTTTATAGTTCATTCTTTACCAACATCCCTATAAATACAAGTTTAAAGGCAGTGTCACACGATTGGGAATTTGCCGAAATTTGGTGCAAATCGTATCCCAATTGTGTGAATACCCAAATATCTTTATTTATCTTAATCACGAAAAATAATTTGTTGAAAATTTTCAATACAAGATTGCTGTATTGTACCAAACTTTTGACTAAAAAAAAATGTCCCAATTTTGTTATTTTGTACAAATGTACCAATCGAGTGACACTGCCTTAAAACTTCATGCAATTTGAAAAAAAAGCAGGAAATAAAAAAAAGTTTCAAACTATCCCATTGCTCAACTATTCCTAACACCAAGCCCTGGCTTCAGACAAAAT
>NW_023487342.1:0-1245 GCF_013731165.1 Rhagoletis pomonella | reverse complement strand
TTGTTATATCTGTGAAGAAGTTCTTGCGGCAACAATGATCCGATACGATGATGAATCGTCCTTGAATCTGGATGGGGGAGTATCATTGGTCTACAGAAATCCAATATACATAGACTTACTTCAGACGAAATATCAGAAATGTCTTACAATTTTCTTTGTAGGCATTCATCAAGAATTGTCTTTATTCTGTTAAGTCACAGTAAATCAAGGACCGCAATGGTTATGGTAGTAGATTTAATGGTGGTAACCTTGACCACTTTGATGCCAGAATGACTTCACTTGGCAATTTTTAGCAATAACTCGATTCCAGCGCAATCACTACTCTAACCACTATATATCTCTATTATGAGGCAAATCGGATCAAAAAAAAGCGATTTTTGGTAATAATTCCACTCCAGAGCCACTGCTGAGCAATTTTTTTCGCCTCAATATTTCCCTTCACGTTACCAATACATTTATTGAATATTAGCCAGAACGGATCGGAAATACAATTATTAGTACAAACTCGACTCCAGCGCCACCTGGTGTTTTAAGTTGTGAACCTCGTTTAGGAGGAGATCACTAACAAACACACGTACCGAAAAATTATATATGTATTTACACTTTTCTCCATTATTGGATTGATACCATATCAAGTTCCAGGACTCTACCACAAATACTTCCAGAGAAATGCGGTATGAAAAATTCGATTTGTATGGGAGATACCACGCCCCGTTGACATAATGAAATTACTATCAGCCTATATCCAAAATGTGTCCACAATTTCAAAGAAATCGGTACAGCCGTTTGCGAGATCACCTCTTATAAAAATAGGAGACTTCTCTTTATAACTATAATTAGTATAGATAGTAGAGATGATCAGAGTGAAAGAGAAGTCGATTAAGTTATGTCTGTCTGTTCGAGCAAAAATGAGATATCTCAACGAAATTCGGTATGTAGGTTGCCCCTTCATCACGTTCACTTCCCATTTAATGGTATTATCGAAAAATACAAAAAACTATATTTTTTAAGTGAGTATTGGATTCAAGTTGTTGAAAATTAGTATGAGAAGTAAAATTTTGATACAAAATAAAATAATTGTGGAATGTTTGGGGAGTAACTATTTTGTACGCCATTTTTTTTTACGCGACATTTTTAAAGACCTCCCAGTTAATTTTTTTACGTGGTTTTTGTTTTTTTTTTGCACGGGCTTTTATAATTGTTATATCTGTGAAGAAGTTCTTGCGGCAACAATGATCCGATACG
>NW_023487341.1:0-1245 GCF_013731165.1 Rhagoletis pomonella | reverse complement strand
TGCCTTTATCCTTTTCTTTATCTATGTACGTACTCATCTTTTTACTTTTATTCTTGGATTGGTCTTTTTCTAAGTGTTGTTTCACTTCAAAAAGTTTTCTCGTATTATGCATACATCCCGAAATCCCGGGATCCCAATTTTCCTGATATTTTGGCATCCCTAGTATGTACATTTATAATACTAGCAGAGCACTCGACGCCGTTCGGGGTAAACAAATCAAAATATAAAACAGTAATACAAATATTCAGTTCAGCATAAATTAAAGGAGACAAACTATTTTCTTTGTTTACATTAAGGCATACTTTTAGCTTTATCGTGCTTGAACTAATACATATTGATCATCACTTGTACTACAAATCTTGTTCCATTATTAATATTAGGTGGATTAAGGTAAGATTAAAATTTTTAAATTAAAATTATTCTACTACGGTACATTCCGTTTAGCTGCCTATTCGATTAGCTGTTTCACGTATAGTTGCACTTTTCTGGTAGAATGCTTAATTCGGAAGGAGTTTTATTCATTAAGAATGAACCTTTTTCGTTTAACAGCATCGCGGGATTAAAAACCGATTTAGTTTCAAAATAATCTAAAGACGGTAAGTTTGCAAAAAAAGAAAACACACACACAGTTTTAAATATCCAAGTTATCTAATAGATGAATACATATATGTACATATATCCCCCTTTTACAATCTCATTTATATATACTTTACTCTGAACACCTCCCATAGATACCTATGTCTGAATACCAAATTTCAAGTTCATGTGACTTATGGTTCCCAATTTATGGCTGAATAAAAATTTCACGCCTACGGGATGTGCCACGCCCTCTTTTATAAACTCATTCATATAAACCTTACTATAAGCACCTACCATAAATATGTCTGCATACCGAACTTAAATTTCATGTGACTTATGGTTTTGAAGTTATAGCTGATAAAAATTTCCACGCCTATGGGATTTGCCACGTCATCTCTTACAAACTCATTTATGTTTATCTTTTTATAAGCACCTACCATGAATATACCTGTATACCAAATCACAAGTTGATGGGACTTATGGTTCCGAAGTTATAGCTGATAAAATATTCCACGCCTATTGGATGTGCCACGTCCCCTTTAGAAACTCATTTATATATACCCTCGTATAAGCATCACCCATTGATATGTCTGCATGCCAAATTTCAAGTTCGTGGGACTTATGGTTCCGAAGATATAGCTGATAAAAAATTCCACGCCTATGGGA
>NW_023487340.1:0-1245 GCF_013731165.1 Rhagoletis pomonella | reverse complement strand
GGGGGGTCTTTATTAGAGCACCAGAAGCCAAATCAACCATTTTTAGATTTTTTGTCTGTCTGTCTGTTTGTCTGTCTGTATGTTTGTTCGCGCATCACTCGAAAACGAATACATGGATTTGAATGCAGTTTTCACCGATGTATTGCTAGAGGTCTAACTTAAAATATAGGAAGAAAAAAATTAGAGAGTTGCCACCTGTTTGAAAATTGGAGTTTAAGTAAATTGATAAGAAAAAATGAATATTGCAATATGGGCGTCAAAAGAACGAGGCTGAAGAAGGCTTACAGCCAAAAATATTTTTTAGAGTTGCCACCTGTTTGAAAATTTACATTTAATTTAATTTATGAGATAAATTGAATATTGCAATATGGGTATCAAACTGAAGGGGTTTAGGAGATTTTATTGCCGAAAATGGTTTTAGGGAGGGCTGCCACCTGTTTGAAAAATTTTATTGTATTAAATTGATAAAATAAATGAAATCTATATCTACATCTATAAATCTATACATATAATAAAATTGTAACAGGTCGATGTCTGTACATTATAGATATTAAAGAAAAATTAATATGGTGGGTTTTTATTAAAGCCACAGAAGCCAAATAAACCATTTTTAGAATTTTTGAATATCTGTCTGTCTGTATATTTGTACGCGCATCAGTCGAAAACATGGAATTGAATGCAGTTTTCACCGTTGTATCGCTAGAGATTTAGCTTCCAATATAGAAGAAAAAATTAGAGACTTGCCAAATGTGTTTAAAATTTCAGTTTAGGTCAATTGTTCCGGTAATGTGAATACTGCAATATGGCTATCAAATTAAAGAAATTTACAAAGGCCTACAGCTGAAAATATGTTTGTGGAAGGTTGCCACCTATTTGAAAACTTTAATTTAATATAATTGATAGCATAAATTACATATTGCAATATTGGCATCAAACTAAAGACGATAGGAAATTTTAATCCTGAAAATATTTTTAGGGGATTTGCCAACTGATTGAAAAATTGTATTCATTGAAATTTGTAAAATAAATGAAATAATGCAATACCAATATTAAACTAAAGAGGATTAGGAAGCTTACTTTTGAAAATATTCTTGAAGCGGGTTGCCACTTATTTGAAAACTTGAATTCAGTTAAATTTACTATTGGGCAATTCACAAGGTGTTGTGAAGTTATATTTTCCTAACAAAAGTTGTGTTACAACACGACGGTTGTGAACACCTGTTACGATTATTTATTATATCTCAG
>NW_023487339.1:234-1245 GCF_013731165.1 Rhagoletis pomonella | reverse complement strand
CTGGAATTGACTATTTATGTGAGAAAAAACTAAGAGTTTTTTCAGAAAAAAAGCATCGCACATTTTTAGGCTTTCGTTTGGACTTTTATGATTGGAGCTCTTTGGTTATATTGGTTAACAGTTCTTGATACCTACATATGTATGTATGTAGGTATGTACATATGGTGTAGGTGATAATGAAAGAATCACTTTTATGAATTACAAGGGGTGCAGTGATATGGAATCATCAGTAAACGTTCACAATGTAAAAGTTCCCTTTTAAGAGAGTAGAATCCTAAATGAAAATTTGAAATATTTGCGAAGAATATAAAGATATGAGTTGATGATTTATGTTGTTAACACACCAGTGTAGATATACCGCAATTTCAAGTTTTCGGAACGGTTTTAAAATTAACACAATTTATCAACGTTCACTACAAATTTTGCTCAAAAAGGTGAGCCAAAGCCAACATTCTTGCCAGAATTTCCGTCGATAGATTCATGCATTTTTCACGGATATTCTCTATGAGGGCTTCAGGAAACTAAGACGTATAGACATAGACTTATGACTTCACGCAACCTCCAAATAAAACACTGTGTGTCTTACGCGCGAAAAAAAATAAACTCCATAAAATTTCCAGAAAGGAAGAAGTTTGCAATACATACAAATATATTCTAATATATTTAGTTCTCTACAGAAATCTACGTTTATATCTGTGTCTAAGTCTAATATCTATGTCTATGTTTATGTTTATGTTTATGTTTATGTTCATGTTTATGTTTATGTTTATGTTCATGTTTATGTTTATGTTTATGTTTTTGTTTATGTTTATGTTTATGTTTATGTTTATGTTTATGTTTATGTTTGTGTTTATGTTTATGTTTATGTTTATGTTTATGTTTATGTTTATGTTTATGTTTATGTTTATGTTTATGTTTATGTTTATATTTATGTTTATGTTTATGTTTATGTTTATGTTTATGGTTATGTTTATGTTTATGTTTATGTTTATGTTTATGTTTATGTTTATG
>NW_023487339.1:0-134 GCF_013731165.1 Rhagoletis pomonella | reverse complement strand
TTTATGTTTATGTTTATGTTTATGTTTATGTTTATGTTTATGTTTATCTTTATGTTTATGTTTATGTTTATGTTTATGTTTATGTTTATGTTTATGTTTATGTTTATGTTTATGTTTATGTTTATGTTTATGTT
>NW_023487338.1:0-1245 GCF_013731165.1 Rhagoletis pomonella | reverse complement strand
AATCTTCTTCCAATATGCACACGACCGGCAAAAAAATTGGCAGCCTATCGGCAACAAGACAATAAATAAATTCAACCACTTTATATTATATACTAAGTACCTCTTATTTAATTGTTAACTTGTTAGTACATAATTTGTTAATATTTATGTACCTAAAAATATCTACAAGAGCGTGCAATTGCTGGCTTATGCCGATGACATCAACCTAATGGGTAACAAAAAACGCGAAGTCTGTTCTGCCTTTTCCAAGTTGGATAAGGAAGCAAAGCGAATGGGTCTGGTGGTAAACGAGGACAAGACGAAGTATCTTCTGTCATCAAACTAACAGTCAGCACATTCGCGCCTTGGCACCCACGTCACTGTTGACAGTTATAATTTCGAGAAAGTAGAGAATTTTGTTGACTTGGGAACCAGCATTAACACCGATATTAATGTCAAGATGGAAATTCAACGCAGAATCAATCTTGCCAACAAGTGCTACTTTGGACTGAGTAGGCAATTCAGGAGTAAAGTCCTCTCTCGACGTGCGAAAATCACACTCTATAAGTCACTCATCATGCGCGTGCTGCTATATATGGCGCAGAAGCATTGACAATGACCACAACCGGTGGTAAACGAGGACAAGAAGAAGTATTAGAGAATTTCGTTTACTTGGGAACCAGGATTAACACCGATAATAATGTCAACATGGAAATCCAACGCAAAATCACTCTTGCCAACAAGTGCTACTTTGGACTGAGTAGGCAATTCAGGAGTAAAGTCCTCTCTCGACGTGCGAAAAACACACTCTATAAGTCACTCATCATGCGAGTGCTGCTATATATGGCGGGAAGCATTGACAATGACCACAACCGGTGGTAAACGATGACAAGACGAAGTATCTCCTGTCATCAAACTAACAGTCAGCACATTCGCGCCTTAGTACCCACGTCACTGTTGACAGTTATAATTTCGAGAAAGTAGAGAATTTCGTTTACTTGTGAACCAGCATTAACACCGATAATAATGTCAACATGGAAATCCAACGCAGAATCACTCTTGCCAACAAGTGCTACTTTGGACTGAGTAGGCAATTCAGGAGTAAAGTCCTCTCTCGACGTGCGAAAAACACACTCTATAAGTCACTCATCATGCGCGTATTGCTATATATGGCGCAGAAGCATTGACAATGACAACAACCGATGAGGCGGCTCTTGGAGCATTCGGAGAAAGATATTGCGGAAGATTTACGGGCCTTTACGCGTT
>NW_023487337.1:0-1245 GCF_013731165.1 Rhagoletis pomonella | reverse complement strand
CCCAAACGAGGCAGGTCAACTATATGAACCGACCCTCAGGCACAAACACTTTTAAGAGGGGGCCTGCATCGTCAAAAGGTGCCTTCCCAAAACAACAAAAATTTTATAATATAGAAACCAGTAGTCCTGAAGAAGGACATGATTCTTCAAATTATTGTGAAGGATGATTCACAGCAGGTAAATTTTTTGACGACCGGGCCACCAGCTTATTTCATATGACGAGTAGTGCCTCATATTCAAGCATACCTTACCTGACGTGCCTGACCAACAGCAGTACTGCCTTAAGCTTTCTTATAGATACGGGAGCAAATAAAAATTTCATATAGCCTACTCTAGCTGCTCGTTCAATACCAGTCGATCCACCTTTCTCGGTGCAGACGGTGGCAGGACTTATAGTAATAAACAGGAAAATTTGCGGAAAATTTTTCCATAATGTAGGGAACGACACCAAGACATCTTTTTACATATTACCAGGACTTCAATCTTTTGACGGCCTTATTGGAGATGATACGCTAAAGGCACTCGGTGCGGTGATATATAGGAAAACCATTTTCTCACAATCGAGCCGAACATTAAAATTCCACTGAGAAACAAAACAGTTGGAAGCATTAATTTTTCTGAAGCATCTGAAATTCCTAAGGCAGTAGTTCCTATTTTAAAGTCTCTTGTAGAAAAGTACTCCCATTTGTTCGCGCCACTGAATATAAAAACAAACATCAAAACCTCAGTACGGGCTGAGATAAAAACCATTACAGATGAGCCCATATACACAAAAAGTTATCCATATCCCGCAAACATGAGGGAAGAGGTAGAGAAGCAGGTCACCGAATTGCTCGAGGAAGGCATCATACGACCATCTAAAAGTCCGTATAATTCTCCCATTTGGGTAGTTCCGAAAAAACCCAAGCCGTCCGGTGAAAAGCAGTATAGAATGGTTGTAGATTTCAAACGTTTGAATGCGGTTACCGTGTCAAACGCTTATCCGATTCCGGATATTAACGCAACAGTGGCTAGTCTAGGCAACGCTAAATATTTTACGACGATTGATCTTACCTCAGGCTTTCATCAAATTGCGATGAAGGATTCAGATATACCCAAAACCGCGTTTTCACCCATGAATGGAAAATACGAATTTCTGAGACTACCTTTTGGATTGAAAAATGCGCCAGCTATATTCCAAGGCATGATTGATGATGTCCACTAAAAGAACTTAAAAGTTTTTTGGGAATGACGTCGTACTACCGA
>NW_023487336.1:341-1246 GCF_013731165.1 Rhagoletis pomonella | reverse complement strand
TTCATGCAAATCCGTTCAGTCGTTTTCGCGTGATGATTTCCCAAACATTTAAACATACAAACTTTCACATTTATAATATTAGTAAGATTAAATTATTTTTCATATTTGTATGAAAGCGCGGGGTGAAACCCGCGGGTAACGGGTGATTTTTTAAGAGCTTGATACCTTTTTTTTTAAAAAAAACGCATAAAATTTGCAAAATCTCATCGGTTCTTTATTTGAAACGTTAGATTGGTCCATGACATTTACTTTTTGAAGATAATTTCATTTAAATGTTGACCGCGGCTGCGTCTTAGGTGGTCCATTCGGAAAGTCCAATTTTGGGCAACTTTTTCGAGCATTTCGGCCGGAATAGCCCGAATTTCTTCGGAAATGTTGTCTTCCAAAGCTGGAATAGTTGCTGGCTTATTTCTGTAGACTTTAGACTTGACGTAGCCCCACAAAAAATAGTCTAAAGGCGTCAAATCGCATGATCTTGGTGGCCAACTTACCGGTCCATTTCTTGAGATGAATTGTTCTCCGAAGTTTTCCCTCAAAATGGCCATAGAATCGCGAGCTGTGTGGCATGTAGCGCCATCTTGTTGAAACCACATGTCAACCAAGTTCAGTTCTTCCATTTTTGGCAACAAAAAGTTTGTTAGCATCGAACGATAGCGATCGCCATTCACCGTAACGTTGCGTCCAACAGCATCTTTGAAAAAATACGGTCCAATGATTCCACCAGCGTACAAACCACACCAAACAGTGCATTTTTCGGGATGCATGGGCAGTTCTTGAACGGCTTCTGGTTGCTCTTCACTCCAAATGCGGCAATTTTGCTTATTTACGAAGCCATTCAACCAGAAATGAGCCTCATCGCTGAACAAAATTTGTCGATAAAAAAGCGGATTTTCTGCCAACTTTTC
>NW_023487336.1:0-241 GCF_013731165.1 Rhagoletis pomonella | reverse complement strand
ATCATTGAATTTTATTACCAAAATCAGTGTTCGGTTCGAAATGTGTAATATTCTCTTCTGTACGCACTGTACGCATTCGTGTGGTTGGTTTAATGTCCAATAAAGTAAACTGAGTGCGAAACTTGGTCACAATCGCATTAATTGTTTGCTCACTTGGTCGATTATGTAGACCATAAATCGGACGTAAAGCGCGAAACACATTTCGAACCGAACACTGATTTTGGTAATAAAATTCAATGAT
>NW_023487335.1:0-1246 GCF_013731165.1 Rhagoletis pomonella | reverse complement strand
ATAAAAGGCGACGAAAACTCTTTTTAGCTTCCATCTTGTGCACAGATGAGCGGATGAATAAAGCCTGTATTGGTAAATTGTCAACTTGCGTGTTTTAATCAGTAACAGGATGAAAAGCTGGTACCAACAACGAAAGAGGTTTACGCATGAAAATCGTTTGGATGAATTGAAATTATCATCTAAGGTCGATTACTGTAATTTTTTGCGAATGAATGCTGATACATTTGATGAACTTCTAACCATGGTGAAGCCATTAATAGAAAAAAAAGATACGTTAACGCGTGATGCAATAACTCCTAACATGCGATTGTCAGCAACACTGAGATATTTGGCGACATGAGATAAATTTGAAGATCTCAAATTTATAACAGCAATATCTCCAAGATCCCTTGGATTGATTGTCATTGAAACATGTGAGGCTATAATTTCAACGCTTTCAAGTTTTATAAAGGCAAGTACATATACATATTAATAAGTAAATTCATTCTGTTTTATTATGCATATTTTTATTGTATGTACATTTTTGATTTTACATACACATATCATTCTGTAAAAGACGAAAAAAAGTTGGAGATTGGTGACTGTGACATATCACCGTCACTGAACGAAAGGTTGCTAGCGTTGCTATAATGCAATGGTGTCGAACTGTTGCTAAACGACGATGGTGGTGAAATGTTGTTTTTAAAAATTATTTGTGTTGATTGGTTCGTATTAATTTGGACCGATTTCCTGTGCAGAGTCCCCATTTGCCCCTCAAACATAATTTCTTCCATGAACCTTTCGCATAGGAGCCGCTGCTCTGGAGTCATTCGGTCTAATTTAACTGCCCATGAGTCAGTAATTGTTGTTGTTTGGGTTTTTTCCTTAGTTGAAAATCTCTTAGCGGCAATTTCCACCAACGCATCAGCAGCATCTGGCTTCCTTTTGGCAGCTTTCGTAACAGTATCTTTCAAAAGATTCTGGAATGATAAGGAAATAAAAAAATAATAATACATAAGTACATATACCATATCTTATATTATTATGTATGTATACATTAATTTTTCATTTGATTTGTGTTATTTTCAGGTACCGCAATCAGAATCAGAATGGACAAGAATTGCAGAAGATTTTAAACTAAACTGGAATTTTCCAAATTGCATGGGCGCAATAGACGGCAAACATACCGCTATCAAAAAACCGCCTGAGTCGGGCTCATTATATACTACGTTTATACGGACAGAATAATCGACTTAATTGAAAGCGC
>NW_023487334.1:0-1246 GCF_013731165.1 Rhagoletis pomonella | reverse complement strand
AAAAAAGCTGTCAATTTCTTACTCGTTCGTTTTTAGGCATGCCATTGTTACCAATTTCGAACGTTCGAAAATACGATTCGGATTTCAGCATACTATTTCTACGATTCGTAGCAAAATCCGAATACGAATGAGTTGCAGAATAGGGGTGTAATAGTATCACTTAGCCTATTCGCAGCATGTCAAGGCTTTTTGACCAGCTGCACTGTTTTAAGGTAAAAATTACCATGCTCCCATTTAAATCAAGTTCAACCGATTTTGCTCAAATCTTACACGATGCTCTTGTTAGGTCGAATTAAGGTAGGTTTCAAGTTTCATACAAATGGTACCTACCGTTCCCGAGTTATGGCATGGCAATTCCACTTACCACTGGGCCGGTATGTTTATTAATAATTGTAAATACTTTAGCATAGGTTTGAATCAAAAATTGTATTTTACAACGCTTTTATCAACTTGCAATGTTGTGTTCCAGAAACTTTCAATGTTGTGTGTCCGACACCATAAAGCAAAGCTTTGAAAAGCTCCTATAAAAAAGCATAGTGAATAGGGCGAGGTAGATGACATCTAGATGTCGCCCTATGTACTACGTTTGCTACAGCGGAAATAGACGACACGCCATTTCTTTAAATAAAATTAATTGGTGCTCGTTTGTATGTACATACATATGTAACTGCATGTGTGTGCACCTTTCTATTAATATCGTTGAATTATTTTAATATCTATTGCAAAATTTTATTCAGACAGGACTAAAAAGTAGAAAATAAATAATATAAAAAAAAACTTTTTAATATACAACGCTTTTCCTGTACATATTTCCGTTGGAAAAATAAATGCTTCCAGAGGTATCTATGCGTCACAAGAATTTTATTTTATTTGGTTTATACCGCTAGCTTTCAATGGCTTCGAGATCGTTTTCATATACCCCCATTTTTCATAGGTTTGGGATTGATTTCATTTACCTCTATTCCAAGTTCTACGGTGGCACGCCGCATTTTCCAATAAATCCATACATATACATATGGCTCATTCCATCTCAAATCACCCAGGCCGGCGGAAAGTGAATTTAAGTTTGCGATAAAACTCACAGGGATGGTTCCTTGAACAATTTAAGGAGACACGTATTTTTTCTTTTTGCTCAGAAATGCGAATTTTTCGAATAATGAATTTTTTTCTTTTTGAGTACGAACGCTTCTTTTTTCCTCTCTTAATAGCAACTTTTGATGAAATCGTTTATAACTGCCGCAAAAAA
>NW_023487333.1:0-1246 GCF_013731165.1 Rhagoletis pomonella | reverse complement strand
AACAATGGTACTTAATGAATGCAGCAATAAGATTCAAAGGACTAGGGATGTAGGCATGTTCTTATAACGGGTGATTTTTTAAGAGCTTGATACCTTTTTTTTTTAAAAAAAACGCATAAAATTTGCAAAATCTCATCGGTTCTTTATTTGAAACGTTAGATTGGTCCATGACATTTACTTTTTGAAGATAATTTCATTTAAATGTTGACCGCGGCTGCGTCTTAGGTGGTCCATTCGGAAAGTCCAATTTTGGGCAACTTTTTCGAGCATTTCGGCCGGAATAGCCCGAATTTCTTCGGAAATGTTGTCTTCCAAAGCTGGAATAGTTGCTGGCTTATTTCTGTAGACTTTAGACTTGACGTAGCCCCACAAAAAATAGTCTAAAGGCGTCAAATCGCATGATCTTGGTGGCCAACTTACCGGTCCATTTCTTGAGATGAATTGTTCTCCGAAGTTTTCCCTCAAAATGGCCATAGAATCGCGAGCTGTGTGGCATGTAGCGCCATCTTGTTGAAACCACATGTCAACCAAGTTCAGTTCTTCCATTTTTGGCAACAAAAAGTTTGTTAGCATCGAACGATAGCGATCGCCATTCACCGTAACGTTGCGTCCAACAGCATCTTTGAAAAAATACGGTCCAATGATTCCACCAGCGTACAAACCACACCAAACAGTGCATTTTTCGGGATGCATGGGCAGTTCTTGAACGGCTTCTGGTTGCTCTTCACTCCAAATGCGGCAATTTTGCTTATTTACGAAGCCATTCAACCAGAAATGAGCCTCATCGCTGAACAAAATTTGTCGATAAAAAAGCGGATTTTCTGCCAACTGATTTTGGTAATAAAATTCAATGATTTGCAAGCGTTGCTCGTTAGTAAGTCTATTCATGATGAAATGTCAAAGCATACTGAGCATCTTTCTCTTTGACACCATGTCTGAAATCCCACGTGATCTGTCAAATACTAATGCATGAAAATCCTAACCTCAAAAAAATCACCCGTTACATAAACACATTAACATGTATGTATGTATGTATCATTGTCCAGATATTTACCCAAAGAATAAGCGTATTTGCCTTTTCGGTTTTATATGCAGAGACTGTTTGCAAATGTCCGCATGAAGGTCGAGTGACAAATATAGCGCCCAGTGGCGACTGTTGACAGCTTTCCATAACGCATTTGAATGATAGAAGGAAGGAACCTTTTCATATTTTCACCTTTTGTTGCTGAGGTAAATTGCTTGTCTT
>NW_023487332.1:589-1246 GCF_013731165.1 Rhagoletis pomonella | reverse complement strand
AAACTTAAAAATATAGACGTAGTCCTCCTTTTGCTCTTATTTAAATGCTATATAACTTTTTTGTGCAATCTTATATTACAGGTGCTATAAGGGGTCTAAGTTCACGTCTTCGAAAAATTAAATTCCTCATATTGCAAACAATTTTGAACAAATTTTTAAAAAATTTATGTCGGTTTAAAGGTGATTAAACCCTCTTTCTTCCGATATGCATATTTGTATACATCGTATACAAAAATTTTAGAAAAAACACATTTAACTGAAAATATATCTTTTTTTTTATAAAAAAAAAAATATTTTAAACAAGAAAATTACCAACCGATTTTTAAACCTCCTTTCTTCTGATATGCATATTTGTATACTTCGTATATAAAAATTTGAGAAAAACCACACTTAAAGTAAAAAATAACTTTTTTATAAAAAAAAATTGTAAAAGATTGGTATCGTTATAAAGGCGATTAAACCTCTTTTCTTTTGATATGCATATTTGTATACTTTGTATATAAGAATTAAAAGGAAAACAGATTTAAAGGAAAAACTACATTTTTTTATAAAAAAAAAATATTTTATAAAAAAAATACTAACCGATTTTTAAAAAATTGGTATCGCTGTGAAGGCGATTAAACCCCTTTCTTCTGAAATGCATATTTGTATACTTCG
>NW_023487332.1:0-489 GCF_013731165.1 Rhagoletis pomonella | reverse complement strand
AAGGCGATTAAACCCCTTTCTTCTGAAATGCATATTTGTATACTTCGTATATAAAAATTTTAGAAAAACCACATTTAAAGGAAAAATAACTTTTTTATAAAAAAAAAAAATATTTTAAATAAGAAAATTACCAACCGATTTTTTAAGAATTGATGCCGTTGTAGAGGCGATTAAACCCCCTTTCTTCTGTTAATGCATGTCATATACATATTTGTATACTTCGTAAATAAAAATTTTAGAAAAAACACTTAAAAGGAAAAAATACCAATTTTTTCTTTTAAAAATATTTTAAACAAAAAAATACTAACTAGTGATACAATTGAATACTTCATTTAAATAAAACAGAAAATTACCTTTAGTTTACATATACATATAATCTGTTATGTAAGAAATCAAAAACCATATTTTTATATGCCTTAGACTTCTATTACATTGCTTTATTTTTGCTTACTTATGCTTAAACCACTAGGAGTTATTTGTTTTATTTAA
>NW_023487331.1:742-1246 GCF_013731165.1 Rhagoletis pomonella | reverse complement strand
AAACAAATAAACGACAAAATCAAAAACAGTTTTAATGCACAAAGCAAGCCAAACGGCAAATTATGCAACGAAAAAATTAATTGTTTTTATTATTTTTAACCAATTTTTAAACCGCTTTCCAAATCCCTATTTTCTTTTTTAAATAAGGCTGTTTAAACAAAAAACAATTAAACGACAAAATCAAAAACCGTTTTAATGCACAAAGCAAGCCAAACGGCAAATTATGCAACAAAAAAATTAATTGTTTTTATTATTTTTAACCAATTTTTAAACCGCTTTCCAGGTCCCTATTTTTTTAAAAAAAGGGCGTTTTAAGCAAAAAACATTTAAACGACAAAAGCAAAAACAGTTTTAATGCACAAAGCAAGCCAAACGGCAAATTATGCAACAAAAAAATTAATTGTTTTTATTATTTTTAACCAATTTTTAAACCGCTTTCCAAGTCCCTATTTTTTTTTTAAATAAGGCTGTTTAAACAAAAAACAATTAAACAACAAAATCAAA
>NW_023487331.1:0-642 GCF_013731165.1 Rhagoletis pomonella | reverse complement strand
TTTTTTTAAATAAGGTTGTTTAAACAAAAAACAATTAAACGACAAATAAAAACCAGTTTTAGTGCACAAAGCAAGCCAAACGGCAAATTATGCAACAAAGAAATTAATTGTTTTTATTATTTTTAACCAATTTTTAAACCGCTTTCGAGGTCCCTATTTTTTTTTAATAAGGCTGTTTAAACAAAAAACATTTAAACGACAAAATCAAAAACAGTTTTAGTGCACAAAGCAAGCCAAACGGCAAATTATGCAACAAAAAAATTAATTGTTTTTATTATTTTTAACCAATTTTTAAACCGCTTCCCAAGTCCCAAATTTTTTTTTTTTAAATAAGGCTGTTTAAACAAAAACCAATTAAACGACAAAATCAAAAACAGTTTTAGTGCACAATGCAAGCCAAACGGAAAATTATGCAATAAAAAATTTTATTGTTTTTATTATTTTAACCAATATTTAAACCGCTTTCCAAGTCCCTATTTTTTTTATTTTTTTAATAAGGCTGTTTAAACAAAAAACCATTAAACGACAAAATCAAAAACAGTTTCAATGCACAAAGCAAGCAAAACGGAAAATTATGCAACAAAAAAATTAATTGATTTTATTATTTTTAACCAATTTTTAAACCGCTTTCCAAGTCCCTAT
>NW_023487330.1:0-1246 GCF_013731165.1 Rhagoletis pomonella | reverse complement strand
CATTTATCCAAAAATACGCCTCGTCGCCAAAATGAAAAGCCTCTATTACTACGTTTATACGCACAGAATAATCGACTTAGCTGAAAGCGCATTGACACCGTACACATTTCGCTCTAGTGTTTATACTTACGGCTTTATATCGGCATCAAAGTAAACGTCTTCAAAAGTAAACAAAATCAGCTGTGACATTTTATAAGTTAATATAATGGAAAGTGATAAAAATCTAGTTTTATTCGGCATTATAAAACCGTGGCAAAGAAAAAGAACGATTATTATTAGTCAGCTTTTAAATACTGATGCGGTTATTTGGAATTTGAGCGGAACAGCTGATCTTCAATTCGCTTTGAGTGAGAGCGGTGTTTATACACTCTTTCTAACTGTCTGGAGAAATAAACTACCGATTTGAAATGGAGTGTGAGCCAAAACACTTCGCTCTTTCAAAGCGAATTGAAATTCAGTTTATACATATGTTTTGAATCGCGGCGAAATGAATTAAAGCGACTTATGCATGCGTATAAACTAGAGATGGGCAAAACGGTGATTTTACAATCACTGTGAAAACTGTTACTGTGATTTCCTGAAAGCAGTGACTTTAATCGGTGATTCGAATCACTATTTTAGAATTATGTGAATTTTCGATAGTACAGCTTGATACAGCCATTAAAAAAGCCAACGCAATAAGCACTCCATAATTTTATAATACCGTTATTAAGAATTCGTAAAGCTTTAAATGTGTATTAGTTTCATATTATTACATTTTTAAATAAAAAGTGACAAGTTTCTGTGTTGCTGAAAATGTAAATATAAGTTATATAAACATTTATTGTATAGATGAGTATTTTGTATTTAAAAATAGAAGCATCTCCGCTTTTGCTGGACTCAACCGCGATCTTCTATCTGTTACGATCAACCCAGCCTTTGAGAAAATGCGCTCACACGGAACAGATGTGCAAAGGGCACTGAGTTTTTCTTTAGCGACCTCTGCCAAAACTGGAAACATATATTGGTTTTCACGCCACCATTGAAGAGGATTTGATTTTCTAGAAATTATCCCTACTTCCAGATATCTATGCACCTCTATAATAGCTTTTGACGTAGGTGTTCCTTGTGGCACAACGTTTGCTGCTTTTTTGTCGTGCTCAAACCACACAGAAAACTCATCCGCATTATCGCCAGTCTCTTGAATGTTGCTTATGTCGTGTTGTTGTCCAATTTTTTCTGAAAGGGCTGCAATTATGCTTTTTTT
>NW_023487329.1:0-1246 GCF_013731165.1 Rhagoletis pomonella | reverse complement strand
AGATTTCTGCTGGGGAGAAACTTCAGTCAGGCAAAAATCCTTTATAACGGAAAGTCACCCAATATATGCAGGTGTCCAACTGATGATAGTCTAACCATTTCAACGTTTGCTGATGACACAGCTATCCTAAGCTATAGTTCAGACCCTAAAAAGGCTTTTTACAAAAGCAAGAATATTGGAAAAAGTTAGAGCTATGGCTAGGTTCTTGGAGGATAAAGGTTAACGAAAGCAAGTGTGTTCAGACAACATTTACTTTGAAGAAAGAAACTTGCCCACCACTAAAAATAAACAGCAAGGCAATACCACAAAAAGATAGTGTCAAATACCTTGGGATGACACTAGATAGAAGACTTACCTGGAAAAAGCATAAAGAAAACAAAATTTCTCAAGCGAAACTAAAACAAGCAAGCGTTCAATGGTTTATAGGACACAAATCTAAATTAAGCCTAGAAAACAAGATGTTGATTTTTAATATGATGATTAAACCATGTTGGACATATGGAATTGGGTTTTGGGGCACAGCGTGCAATTCCATTTTGAACAGACTTCAAAGACTGCAGTCGAAAATTTACGCGCCATATGCGGAGCACCGTGCATGAGGACATAAGAGGGCTAAGCACCAGTTACTCAGCGCGAGAGATCTTCTTAGCCCGAGATATGCAAGAAGACTAAAAAGAAAGGATTTCTCCGATATTATCAAATGATGCGCAATATAATAAATTTCGATATCCGCAATATATCAACTTCGGCTCAGGAACTCGTCCTTTCAGACCAACTACCCAACACCAGTGCCAGTGCGGCTCGGAAATTTGTCCTTTCCGACCGAACACAGCCTAATGGATTGTAATTACTTAAATATGGAGAAGCGAAGGCGCGGCGTGGAAACTATTTAGTCCTTTCCACCCGCCCAGGCAGTGCGGCTCTGGAACTCGTCCTTTCAGACTGCCTGCCCAGCACGATATCCAGAGATCCTGCTGCTCGGAATCTTGTCCATTCCGAAAGCCACACCAACTGTAATAAATATATATGTATGAAGAAATAAAAAATTTCTAAGCATTGCCGCAGAAATTTTAGATTCAATGGTAGTTTGTAAGATTTGACAACTTATTGTTAGTTTCGAAAGAAAGATTCAATAAATAAATACATATTGTACAAAAAAAAATTACAACCTTAAACTTTCAAGTCCTCTTTTACTTTGGCCAACCAATTAACAATAAGTCCGAAATCTTATTACATTAAACGAGCA
>NW_023487328.1:0-1246 GCF_013731165.1 Rhagoletis pomonella | reverse complement strand
AAGGGGAATATGTATATGAAGAATATGATAAACAAAAAAATAAAAACAAACATAAATATAAAGGAAAAGATGAGGATGAGGATACCGATAAAAGTATAGATGAAGATAGAGGAAGAAAGATTAAAACAAAGGTAGTTGTAAAGAAAAGGATATAGATAGAGGCACAGAGACTCAGTCTGGTAACTGTTTCGGGATTTGAGAGATTTTCGGGATTCTCGGGACTTATCGATATAATAATCGATATTTGGTCGGTTCTGTTATCGATATTTTTATCGATTTTGTTATCGAAATTTTTATCGACAATGTTATTGATTTTGCTATCGATATTTTCGGAACTTATAGATATAACGATCGATATTTTTTATCGATTTTATAGTCGATATTTTTATTGATTTTGTTATCGATATTTTTATCGATTTTGTTATCGATATTTTTATCGATACTTTTATAGATTTTGTTGTCGATATTTTAGTCGATTTTGTCATCGATATTTATATCGGTTTGTTATCGATATTTTTATTAATTGTGTTAACGATTTTGCTATCGATACTATTATCGCTTTTGTTATCGATATTTTTATCGATTTTGGTATCGATATTGTTACTGATTTTTCTATCGATGTTTTCGGAACTTATCGATATAATTATCGATTTTTGTATCGATATTTTTTATCGCTTTTGTTATCGATATTTGTATCGGATTTATTATAGATATTTTTCTCGATTTTGTTATCGAGTTTGTTATCGATTTTGTTTTTAATTTTTTTGATAGATTTTGTAATCGATTTTGTTATCGATTTTGTAATGGATTAGTTATCGATATTTTTATCGATTTTGCTATCGATATTACTATCGATTTTGATATCGATATTTTCTTAGATTTTGTTATCGATGTTTTTATCGAATTTGCTATCGATATTATTATCGCTTTTGTTATCGATATTTTTTTCTTAGCGTGTGCTTTCGTTTTTGACTTGGATACCACGTATTATGGACTTAACCATACCCTGTATTTTACGTTTAAATTACGTTTTAGCGGCTGTATCCAGACCAAGACGAAGGCGCTGGACTGTTCCTTTTTTGGATATTTGCGCGTAAAAATTTAGGAAATCGCCATTGGCGATTTTTTCCCTTCCAATAAATTTGTTCCAATTATAAAAATATACAAAATTTAGTTTTCCACGATAATTTTACAGAAGAGGCTAATGAACTGCGTGTTAAAATTGACTTAAAAAGCATATTAAAAG
>NW_023487327.1:0-1246 GCF_013731165.1 Rhagoletis pomonella | reverse complement strand
AGTATATTCGACATAAAATACATGTTTTATTTGCTGAAATAAAAACGTCACATGACGTTTCACACTTGGGGTTGTAAAAGAAAATTGAAATAAGTAACATTAATTCAAGAAACTCTAAAAACAACTAGAAATGCTCCAGATCATATTAAAATAAGTTTCATGAAAATAGCCATCCACAATTCGCATAGTTTTGCGATTTTGTAAGAAAAGAAAAAATCAACTTCCATTTTTTGTCACGTAACCGCACTCTCTTTAAATGCTTATATTTCTGGACCAAGCAGTTCGATTGTTTTCATTTTTCGGTTAAATATAGAGCTAATTATGTGCTATACAATAGCCTAAAAAAGTTAAAGAAAACAAATGGTATTCCTTTTTTGTATCACATTGAAACGTACGACCGTCACGTATGCGACGTATTGAAATACCCATATACAAATGTTAAAAAGACCAATTTTTTCCAACTGACTTTTTGAATTTAAATTTTGAAAAAAAACTTTTATTTTCGGTCCCTAATGTATTCAATTTGACTGCGGTATGTACACAAGGTAGCTATGCTCAGTGTTGGCATTTTTAGTACAATTGTACTTTTTTGATACAATTTCGTTTCCAATACACTTTCCTTCTACACATACTTTTTAGTACAATTTTATGATGAATACTATAAATATATAGCTCAGAAAGTTCAATCTCTTTTTTTCTTCGCCTTCTCGTTTTTGCTTTTGTATGTTTTGAAAAACGGTTTTGAACGAACCATTATCACATCACAAGGTGTGCTATCAACCTGAAATTCCTAGGCAAGTTTTGAAAGAATATTTTTGATACTAAATCTTATCAAAACAAAATATCGAAATCAGTTTCATATAGAAACAGTGTCATCGTTAATTAAGAAGGAGTTGTTATTATATATTATAACTTTACGACACTCACATATTGACTAGATTTGCCTATTTATTTGATTACTTTTTAATTTAAATTGGTTTGTGTATAAAAATATAGTTTATTCCTTAACAAAAACTTTATAAAAATAAGTTTAAATCCTCGAACAACATACAAACAAAACCGACAAACTTTCGTAAAAATTTCAAGCATTCCATTTATTTTTTTTTAATAATTTGCAGTTTTTTATCTCATTCAATGTTAGTGCAAGTTTAAAGTAGCTGGGATTTACCGTTGATGTGTGGCATTTTTTTGACGATGTCGCTCATTTTCTTCCATATTATCTAAGTATATTCGACGAAAAAAAAAA
>NW_023487326.1:0-1246 GCF_013731165.1 Rhagoletis pomonella | reverse complement strand
GCAAGGACTACTTTACCTTAGGTTTTTTTTTAACAAATTATAACAAATATTTGTTCTAGGTTTTGCTGAAAGGTAAATAAAAGCTCTGCGTACATTTTTAGCGCATAATCTCAAAAATGTCAAATTTTCAGTTGTAACTCTTTTGAAGACGGTGTGTGATATGTATTGTGTGGCTGAAAGGAGTTCATAATACTAGTGGCAGAAATAAAAGAATCGCTTTATTTCAACCAGTTTAATAACAATAATAATAATAATAGATTGACGCTTACACATATGTCAGTGTTTGGCCGAGCTTCTCCTCCGATTTGTGGCGTGCGGCTTGATGTTGTCACACAAAGCGAAGGGACCTACAGTTTTACGCCGACTCCGAACGGCGATTGTATTTTTATGAGAAGCTGTTTTTCATGGCAGATATACACTGGAGGTTGGCCATTGTCTGCCGAGGGATGACCGCTGTTAAGAAAAAAACCTTTTTACCTCCCTTTTATTAGCTCGGGATGTAACTATGTAATATTGATGCGCCTTAAAGATGCAGCGATTTCTATTCTCAAGTTACATACCTGATGACAGGAAATTATAATAGCGAGGTTTTAGTTTTTTAAGCTATAATTTTTTTTCTATATTTTTTGCGATGTTGCTTTGACCAGGGACTGAACCCAGTCGTTGCGGAGTAGAAGGGTGCACTGCTTACCACCACACCACAGCGGCCGTCACCAGTTTAGTCTATATTTATTTTCTCATTGTCTTAGGCAAAAAAAAGTTTAAATACAGTAAAACCCGCTTAAGTACCTGACGAAAAATGTTAGCGTTTTGAGGTACTTAGGCGGGTTGGGTACTTAAAAGAACCCGCTTAAGTACCTCGATGCGGGTACTTAAGCGAACATAATTATTGATGCAGTTACATCTTTTTGTTAACTTACATAAATATGCAAGTCCTTGAATAAAACATAAACATTTAATGAAAAATACGTATTTATTTAAGATTTTTCAATTAAAATACAGTTCATTCCCTAACAAATACCATGTAAACCTAAGCTTAAGATTTTATAGAACACTTAAAGAAAAAAATTCATGAAAATTAAAAATTTTTTTTTACCGCGTTGCGCGTATGCCAAGCCGAAACCAGTACCTCGAACATCGCTACAGTCTAAGCAACCGCACCGGCCCGAAGTAGGCATGACGACTGACATAACTCCAGCGGCGCAGCCAGAAGAGGAAACCACCGATTTCAATCGATGCCGTCTGT
>NW_023487325.1:0-1246 GCF_013731165.1 Rhagoletis pomonella | reverse complement strand
ACCAATGTTGTCTGCCTTCACAATTGCCAACCCCCACAAGTGTCGGCGACAACAATCAGTACTGTGAGCGATGAATCGACAGTGTGTGTGTGTGTGTGTGTGCATGTGTGTGTGAAAATGTGGCAGCTTAAACTACAAAATGTGGCGCATAAATAGTGAACATTTGGCTGTTGTTTTTGTTATTGCACTGATTATGTCACACATTTTATGTTGTGGCGCGAGTCGCAGCAAAAGCAATCCACTGCTCTAACAATACAACTAACAACAATTGCACTGATAGATACAACATAAAAAAAAAAAAACAACGCAATTTTTTCAAATACGTATGGGCATACATATGTAGATACATTAGATTGTACCAGAAAAAGAAAATTTCCCTGTACGCTCCTGAGTCTAAATTTTTTTTGCAAGGCAATTTCGATTTTTTTTTGTTTGGGTCGGAACGACAAAACCCCCCTACTACCCCTAATTTTTTGTTTTTTCTTTCATTTTCTTGCCGATTTTCAGTTATATTTTCCCTGCCATTTTTGTTTTGTTCCAAAGTTCATTGATCTCAAATAACCGGTTTTAGTACTTACTCATCAGATCTCAAACCCTACCACCCTAATGCTAGTAAATTAAAGCTCTACAAAAAGCATTAAACTTTTGCTAGGAAAGCTTTTTGGTTTTTTGATCATTCCAATAGAATTCTCTAGACGAATTTTTTTATTGCCAAACGTAGATGTCATCGAAAAATTTAAAAAAGCGGCCCGTAGATCGGCACTTTTTTTTTAAATTGCCTTGCAAAAATACACTTTTTTGTTTGCTCTTAAGGTGGCACGGTCTAATGTATGTGCATTAGTATTGATGTATGTATGTATATAAATACCATGTATAGACAAACATACATATGAATATACATATGTAGCTGCATTAGCGTCCGCGATAATCAATTGTTGGTGTGTGCCCCTGTGGCGCTGTTGCTGACATATCGCAGCTCCTCCACAAGTTCCAAGCAAATTCACATACATTCTTACAAACATACATACATATCTGATTTAGTGTTTGCCTCTGGGTTTCTGATGCTACAAATACTACACTCCCTTCATATCACTGATGTAGTGTGTAGACACATGGTTTTTAAAGTATAAATAGCATTTAGCACATAACCTTATGTATGTATGTAAGCTCAACCGATTTCCAGACAGCGTTATTAGTATTGTCGATATCAGTGGCCACAATATGGTGCGACAAGTATTTTTTTTTT
>NW_023487324.1:0-1246 GCF_013731165.1 Rhagoletis pomonella | reverse complement strand
TGATGTATCGTAACCGAAAACTAGAATACATCTGGCAACACAGTTTTGCTGCTTGCGTTTTGCCATGTCTCGTTCGTCTTTCCAGTTCTGTCAACGAGGCTCGCCCTCTTTCTTTTTTTCGTTCGGATGCCGTGACTTGCACATGTGGCCGTGTCCCGTGATTTAATGATTTTCACTTAATTGTAATAAATTCATACTTGAAACTTTAATTCAATTATAAAAAAATACATACATACTTTGTTGTGCGCAAAGTTACAACATTCTTGGCGACGAGGATGGGACAAAGTTACAACAGCCGTGTTTGTCACAAAAGTAAAAAGTGGCAGAAAATTTGATAGTGAGCAATATAATCTATTGAAAAATATTAACTAGTTTTCCGTGGCAAAATTTTTTACCCGGTAGTAAGATGTGACCTTTACGCGTTGGCGTTGGCGAATACCGCAGACGATTTAACGATGAACTGTATGAGCTTTACATGATATGCACATAGTGCAGCGAATTAATATTCAGCGGTTCCGCTGGCTTGGCCATGTCGTTCGAATGGACAGAAACGCTCCTGCTCTGAAAGTATTCAACGCGGGCCGCGATGATGGTAACAGAGGAAGAGGAAGGCCTCCTCTGCGTTGGAAAGACCACGTGGAGAAGGACTTGGCTTTACTTGGCATTTACAATTGGCGTCAGTTAGCACGGAAGAGAAATGACTGGCGTGCAGTTTTGGACTCGGCCAAAATCGCTTAGGCGGCTACAGCGCCAATAAAGAAGAAGAAGAAGAAGAAGTAAGATGTGCCTCACAATTGCACTTAGCTCTGCTGGTACAACTGCACAATTGAAAGGTCGTTTAGCATACTAAGGGCCGTTTTCTCAAGTAACCTGTAACTTAAAAGCTCACTTTATAATCAAAGGTTGCATTAAAATTTATGATTGTGTTTAAACACACATACATACGTCAACAATTGATAACAGAAATGCTTAATTTTAGACATAGCTTTATTTTTAATCCAGCCTTTAATTATAAAGTGAGCTTTAAAGTTACAGGTTACTTGAGAAAACGGCCATAAGAAGGGTAAAAACTTGGCTACGCTCCACAATGAGCGGAACTCGACTTAACGGTAATCATCTACATATAGGGCGATCTGTAGCAGCCACAGAATTGAGCTATATATCAAATTAAAGTGCAAGCTCCAGTTGCAGTTGGCCGTTGATGTATCGTAACCGAAAACTAGAATACATCTGGCAACACAGTTTT
>NW_023487323.1:0-1246 GCF_013731165.1 Rhagoletis pomonella | reverse complement strand
ACTGGAAAAAATCATATGTTACGCCAATCTTCAAAAGTGGTAACAAGAATGACGTTACAAATTACAGGCCTATTACGAAATTGACAACAATTGCTAAGGTATTTGAGTGCATAATTAAAGAAAAAATGTTTTTTTCAGTTTCTAATCTAATCATCCCGAATCAACATGGGTTTTTTAAGGGCAGATCTACAGTATCTAATCTGGCCATTTTTTCTGATGACTGCCTAGCAAGTTTTGAAGCAGGCCTCCAAGTAGATAGCATTTACACCGACTTTGCCAAGGCTTTTGATAGGGTTTCGCACAAAATTTTGCTTAGTAAATTAAACTTTCTAGGATTTCACGCTACTTTTCTAAAATGGATAGAATCCTATTTATCTGGTAGGAGTTATTCAGTCGTACTTGACAACAATACTTCTTGCCCATATCTTGCAACGTCAGGAGTTCCGCAAGGTAGCATTCTTGGGCCGCTCTTGTTTACCATTTTTATAAATGATATAAGTTCTTGCTTTTTATATTCGAAGTTTCTTCTTTATGCTGACGACCTAAAGATTTACTCTGCAATATCGTCCGCTGCTGATCAAGTTCTGCTGCAATCTGACTTTGACAGAGTTCATTCATGGTGTATGAAAAACCGTCTCTATTTGAACATTGACAAATGCTTTCATGTAGCTTTTTCTAAAAAGCTCAACTGCTTAACAACGACCTACCATATTTCAGGTTCTAATTTGAAGTCTGTGGATCAAATCAAAGACTTAGGAATTTTCTTTGACTCGAAGCTTACGTTCGCTAGTCATATAAATTTTTTAGTTGCAAAGGGTTATGCGATGCTAGCATTTGTTCGTCGTAATAGTTCAGATTTTTCAGACCCTTACACCCTCAAAACACTGTATATTGCATTTTTTAGGTCCCGTTCGGAATATGCATCTTTCATCTGGCGGCCTTTCCAAATAACGCATATAAATAGGATCGAGCGTATACAGAAAGTATATATAAAATTTGCTTTGCATTCGCTAAATTTTGATGAACCTTTGCCTTCATACAATTCCCGTTGTCTTCTATTAAACCTACACTTGCTACAGCTTGCTCATTTGTTTTAAATGTCCTAACAGGTTCGATTGATTGTGCTGAGATTTTGTATAGAATTCCGCTCAACATTCCCGTAAAAAATTTACGACATACTGACACGTTTCATGTGTATAGATTTAAATCTACCTATGCTCTTAATGCTCCAATTTCGCGTACTCTG
>NW_023487322.1:0-1246 GCF_013731165.1 Rhagoletis pomonella | reverse complement strand
AATAAGATTAACGTGTGTGAAGAGAATGATGTTAGCGACGGCAGTGACGATGAGAGGGAAATTCATAACGAATTTAATGATCCTAAAAACAAAAATGAAAATTACATAGAAAGAAGAACTTCGAGTAGAGAAAGAAATCCTGTAAACAGATTTGGAAACCCTATAACACATCACATTTATGTAAACTATGTAAATGCGAATGTAGCGAATACATTCGAGGAGGCGATTAATTCTAGAGAATCTAGCGGGTGGAAAACGGCTATGAACTCAGAAATAGAAAGTTTAAAGTAAAATAAAACAGGGACTATTGTTGATAAACCGAAAGATAAGAAAATCATAGATGTAAAATGGGTCTATAAAAAATTGATAACACATTTAAAGCGAGATTGGTAGTAGGAGGTTTTCAACAAAAAGAGTATTTAGAAAACGTATAATCGCCAGTAGGAAAAATGGAACTTTAAAACTTTTACTAAGTTTTTGTTGCGCTAATAATTTGTTTATTGAACAAATGGATGTTGAGTCAGCTTTTCTCAACGGTACTCTCAAATCAGAAGCCTATATTAATGAACCTAAAGGTTACGAAACTGGTAAAAATAAATGGCCTTATTCATAAAAAATAAAGTAGGTTTAAAGAGCTTTATAAAATGACGTTTTCATATGTTCTTCAGTTTATAAACCTTTTTTAAAGCTACTTTATTTTTTATGAATAAGGCCAAAAGTCTACTAATTACAAAAAGCTTTGTATGGTTTCAGAGAGAGTCCAAGAGCATGGTATGATTGTTTTGATAAATATGTAGAAAAATTGAATTTCGTGAAAAGCAATTATGACTATTGTTTATATGTGAATAATACAAGCAAAAGTCCGATATATATTTTAGTTTTTATTGATGATATTGTTGTTGTTGTTGTAGAGGCTACAACAACTCCGCCCAGGTCGGTTGGTATCTCAGTCGTTGTCGTCAAGTTCCACTAACGGCAGCCCTAGGAAGCGTGCAGCTTCTGCGGGGTTGGTCCACAGGGACAAGGCCGTTAGGGTTGTCGGGTTTATTGATGATCTTTTGATTTGCTGTAAAGACAAAAACCAAATAAATGACGTTAAAGCTAGTTTAATGCAGAGATTTTCAATGAAAGATTTAGGAAAAATCAATAATTATATAGGAATTGATATAAAGTATAGTGATGATAGAAAACTAATGACTTTGAGTCAAACAAGATATATTGAATCATTGGCAGTAAAATACAACTT
>NW_023487321.1:0-1247 GCF_013731165.1 Rhagoletis pomonella | reverse complement strand
TTCCAAATCAAAATTTCTCAAATACCTTTCGTTTGGTACCAATATTGTGATTTGTAATTTATTTTATCGGTTTAAATGAGTTACATTTTCAAAAAGGTGGCAACCGTCTTCAAAAACATTTTCGACCGTAAGCCTTCGTAAAAATCTTTAGTTTGAAACCACATTGCAATATTCCATTTATTTTATTTTAAAATTTTAAAATATGTGGCAAACCTCCCCGAAAATATTTCCAACAATCATCTTTCTTAAATACCTTTAATTTGATACCTATATTGTAATATGTCATTTATTGTATCAATTAAATTGAGTTAAATTTTCAAATAGGGGGCAACCCTCCTGAAACGTATTTTCAGCTGTAGCCTTCTTAAAACTCTTTAGTTTGACACCCACGTGGCAATATTTCATTTACTTTATCAATTTAACTAAGTTACAATTTTTAAATAGGTGGCAACCCCCTCAAAAATATTTCTAACAGTTATGTTTCTTAAACCTCTTTAATTTGATACCCATATTGTAATATTTCATTTATTTTATCAATGTAATTTAGTTAAATTTTCAAACAGGTGACAACCCTCCTCAAACATAGTTTCGGCTGCAAGCCTTCATAAAATTCGTTAGTTTGACACATGGCATTAGTTCATTTATTTTTTCAATTTGACTGATTTAAAATTTTCAAGTAGGTGGCAACCCTCGTCAAAAATATTTCTAACAGTTATCATTCTTAAACCTCTTTAATTTTATACCCATATTGTAGTATTTCACTTATTTTATCAATGTAATTTAGTTAAATTTTCAAACAGGTGGCAACCCTCCTCAAACATATTTTAAGCTGTAAGCCTTCCTAAAACTATTTAGTTTGACACCCACATGGCGATATTTCATTTATTTTATAAATTTGACTGAGTTAAAATTTTCAAATAGGTGGCAACCTTCCCCAAAAATATTTCTAACCGTCATCTTTCTTAAACCTCTTTAATTTGAAACCTATATTGTAATAGATAATTTATTTTATCTTTAAATTGAGTTAAATTTTCAACCAGGTGGCAACCCTCCTCAAACATATTTTCGGCTGTAAGCCTTCTTAAAAGTCTTTAGGTTGACACCAACATTGCAATATTTTTTTTATTAATTTAACTGAGTTAAAATTTTCAAATAGGTGGCAACCCTCGTCAAAGATATTTCCAATAGTTATCTTTCTTAAACCTAATACCCATATTGTAATAACTCGTTAATTTTATCAATATATT
>NW_023487320.1:0-1247 GCF_013731165.1 Rhagoletis pomonella | reverse complement strand
CCAGCACCACCGATTCCACCTGCTGTTCTTTGATTGACACTACTTAAAGCATTTACATCGGCATTTACTTGAGGATCCACATTAATTAAATTGGACACTTGGTTGTTATTCCCTTGAATGTTAGAGCCTGTATCCACTGAAAAAAGGAGGAAATTCTGTGGATCTGCAATCATAAACTATTGATATTTGTTACTTACTCTGTTGCCTGCCACCTATGTTGTTAGCTGAACCTTCTACAGCGCCAAGTGCACCACCAAGCAGTCCGCCACTTGCACCGCCGCCTATTAGATCGGATATGGTTTGTGTAACAGAACTGAGCAGATTCACACCAGCATTAACTTGTGGATTGACATTGGCGAGACTCGAAACAGTGTTGCCATCACCAACAATACGATTACCTGAAGATTCTGTAGGGAAGATAATATTTTGCTTGAACAAATTCTTCAAAGAAGGTAACTTTTTTGAAATATTTGCTAATGCACATTAAATCCTCGCTTCAAGCGGTCTCAAAAGCCTAGTGTGTAGAGGATCAATGTCTTTCGGAATCACTAGTAGAAATAAATACGTATTACTAGTCACTACTTACGAGCTTGGCTACCACCTAAGTTGTTTACAGCACCGCGCGAGCCAGCTGTTTCTGCACCGTTAGCTTCACCTGGTGTATTTTGGTTGACAATATTTAGAGCATTCACGACTTGCTGGCCGCCGATATCGTTGGCCGCACCACCCAAGCCGCCAACCACATCGCCTAAAAGTCCATTAGTTGCGCCACCAAGTACGCCGCCTAAAACTCCACTCGTTGCACCACCAAGTACGCCACCTAAAAGTCCACTAGTTGCGCTACCTAGTACGTCGCCTAAAAGTCCACCACTAGCACCAGCAACACCGCCAGCGACACTAGAAACGGTTTGTGCTGCTGAACTTAGAAGATTCACGCCAGCATTGATTTGAGGATTGACATTGACGAGACTTGAAACAGTGTTGCCATCACCAACAATACCATTACCTGTAGATTCTGTAGGGAAGAGAATATTTTGCTTGAATCCATTCTTCATAGAAGGTAACTATTTTAAAATATTTTGAATGTTTTGAGGTGGGTCAATATTTTCAGACACTGTCCGCTCGTACTCATGCCCATAAAATCCTCCCTTCAAGGCTCAATTTCTTTCATAATTACTAGTAAATATAAATATTACTAGTCACTACTCACGAGCTTGACTACCGCCAATATTATTTCCAGCTGTTCC
>NW_023487319.1:0-1247 GCF_013731165.1 Rhagoletis pomonella | reverse complement strand
ATTTTAGAACGAAAAATATTTCAATGAGGAGAAATAAATACTCGAAAGTTTCAAGTTGATGGCTAAATGGCATCGTCCTGATGACAACTTTTTTTTTTTAGTGTATAAGCAGACAAAAATTATCCTTTATAGATTCTAACTTTGCCGTCCGTCTTCTAGCTATAAAAAAAAAGTGAAAACCCAGAATATTTTCTATCGATTTCTGAAAACAATATGTTCTGCATATCTGTCACTTTTAATGTAACCTTATATAGAAATAAAGGCATTTATTGTATTTTTAAGACATTTGTGGGGATAACAGGTATGTGCTAAAATAAACCAATTACTCCCATTTTTTGGATGTTTAGTTATAATATTATAACAAACATAAGACCGAAATTTCGGAATAATATGTTAATCGGCCCCTTTAAAAGTATAAACTGAACCAAATCTCTGTGCGAATTTCGCCGGTCGGAGCGCCTAGTAAAAAAGAACAAAAAGGAAAATCACATCAATTGAATGACAAACAAAAAAATATAAAAATACAAAAGCGAAAATATGAATCACCAAATTTTGCCATTCTAATTCTTGCTGATAATTATATGCAAGAAAAATGGGGAACAAGCTAGGTGGACAAAAACGAAAGTTTTATTCCTAGAATTTTGTATTGAGTAATGAATCATAAGACCAATATAACGGGGTATTTACACTTGTTTGTTATTTTCACTTCTAATATGTTGAGTAATTGAAGTAAGTAAGCAAGAGCAGTCGAAGTCAGAACTGATTTATTTGAAAAATAAAAACTAAAAAAAAAATAATAATAAACTCGGAAGTCTTAGATTTATTGTCCCCAGATAGTGTTAAGGAATCAGTAAATACGCCAATTGTTTCCAGCTTTCATAGTTATGCCACTGATGCTCATGACTATTCCACGAGTGACTCATCCAATGAAAGTGATGATGATTAGACTTTATTTTATTTTAACCTATTGTTTCTTCAATTCTGTATTATACTTTTCTACTTTAAGTGTTTGTAATAATTTATTTTCACAGATACAGAAAAAAACAAATGTATACAAACTAAAATTTTAGAAAAAATAAACAAATAAAACATATGACTAAAATAAATTACAAAACTAAAATAAATGACTGCATATCGACGGCTGAGTGGAAGATCGACCTATCTCGGCTGCCAGTTCGAAAACGCCCTATCTCAGAAAATTTTTCAACAACGCTCTATCTAATAAAACTTTTCAAGAACGCCCTACT
>NW_023487318.1:0-1247 GCF_013731165.1 Rhagoletis pomonella | reverse complement strand
ATACCACTTCTCATTACTGTAGCAAATGCCTCAAGAGAGCTTTAGATCATAAGGCCGAACCCGGCTCTCCCTTTCCCATTTAACGAAATTTTTTCTATCATTACACTTATAAAATAAATCTCCATAACAAATTTAAAATACTTACAAAGATTTTCTATCCCTACAGAGATATGTATTAAGAAATTTTTGGTATGTATGGGAGGCGACATGTCTCCTTTTTTAATAACTCACATTTTTTCTATGAGCAATTGAAACATTTTGTATACACAACTCCATACCAAGTTCCAGTATTCTTCCACAAACACTTCCAGGGATATGTGGCAAGAAAAAGTCAATTTGCACAGAAAGTGCCACGCCCCTTTTTCTTTTAACCCTAATCTTCTTTCATGCATTTAGAATTGATTTTACATATCCCAGTACCAAGTCCAGTACTCTACCATGAACACCTCTAGAGATATGCAGTATAAAAGTAAATTTGTACAGGAGGTACCATGCCGCCTTTTCGAATAACGCAAATTTTTCTCCATGAGTATGGAATTAATTTTGTATACACATCTCGGTGCCAAGTTCCCGTCCTCTGCAATAAACACCTCCAGAGAAATGCAGCATACAAAAATCAATTTGCATGGGAGTTGCCACATCACCTTTTCCAATAACTCTAATTTTTCTCTATGAGTATGGTATTCGTTTCACATACATACATACATATGTATTTCCATACCAACCTTGAGTACTTTACCCCAAACATTTGAAGGGATATGCAATATGAAACTTTCAGTCAGTATAAGAGGTGCTACGCCTCTTTTCCACAAACGTCCATTTTTCTCCGTCAATATGAACCTGATTTCACACAGTTTAAAATATGCCTTTTTCGCATAAAACAGAGCCTATGCGACCACTGTGTGACGTCAGGATTTTTTTTAAAGGACTTTGAAATTTCTAGAATATGATCGAATAAAAAAATTATTCAAAAAATTCGTTGCATTGTAGAATAACAAATTATAAGGCAAAATTAGAAAAAAAATGAATTTTTGGGTGCACTAGGACGAATGAGTATTGAAAATTTCCTTGAAAATTTCCAACATTTATTTTTGAAAATAATATATGTCAAGGACTAATATTTTAATTACCATATCCTCGAATTTCGTCCTTCTTACTTTTTTAGTTTTAGATACAAAAAAATGTTACACTTCTATTTAAAAGACATTGATAGTTACAATATCTTACTAATATTATAAATGTGAAAG
>NW_023487317.1:0-1247 GCF_013731165.1 Rhagoletis pomonella | reverse complement strand
AGCTCGTTTACACTTTCGCTTCTGTGGTAATCGTGTTTTTTGCTGGGAAGAGATAAGTTACCAGCAGTGGGATTCTAGTCGCTAAAACCCACTACAGTACACATTCTTAGCCTTATTCGCAGCTCGATATGTTATCTAAAAATTCCATGGCTGTATCGATTAACAATAGCTCACTTGAAATAAAAAGTCACCCCTATTGCGAGTGTCGACTGAAGGAGATAAACGACTATTACGCGATTAACGATGCTATTGTGAGTAGGGAATCCAATCCCGCTAATCTGTTGGGTATTTTTCAGAAGAAAATATATCATAATAAGAGATCTAAAATAATATCCCATCGCTGTAATCCCAAAACTACCTAAAACATCAATGGTTCTGGATTATTCAAATTTAACTAAGTTTTCCTGTTTTTCCCCGCAACTTTTTACCGTTTATTCGTTATTTACCGTTTGATATTTGAAAATGGTGGTAAAGTAATATATTCTATAGAATATACTCTTGAAAATTACACCAGTGCTGAATGTGTGCCTCTAATAGAACCAGAGTTATGAGTATTCGAAATTTATCATCTGAAAGGAAGCTAAAGAAAAAAATTTTCCGCTGACACACTTATTTATCGATAGAAAAGGACTGTTCTGCACTTGTATAATGTGTTCATAAATCATTTAGTATACAAAGTTTAAGCGAGTTATCAAGGCGAAAGCCTTTCGGAAGGGCTTTTAACTTCTGATATTATCTATATAAATGATGTATACTTAATACAGCCATGCACGACGAACATTTTGGCGAGCACGTTCACAACTCGCATTCGTCTATTTAATTTTTTTCTGCAAATCCCGCGGATGTCGCATTGTCGCGGATGTATTGTTGTTTCTGAGTCGTTGGAGTCTCCGTTTACAAAATTTATACAAGAAAGTGGTACTATAATGGATAAAAAGTAAGTTAATTTGGACTAGAGGTTGACAAAATTGTGGAATATATGTATGTATGCATGTATGTATTTGAATTATAGATGAAAAATTTTAAGCAATAAAACTTGCGCGGTTGGTCGAGCTGCGGAAAATTTCGGACACAATTAGCAATTAGGAAGCCATTGGAGTGGAACACAACAGCTTGGGACCATCACTGTGTTCGTGGGAAAGTGGTTAAAGGTAAAACAAGTTCTGATAGAGCTGTGTTGAATAAAATAATGTGGCATATTTTTGTGTAGGTTTGGGAAGATTTAAAAAGTAAAACAAAGAAAAAAA
>NW_023487316.1:0-1247 GCF_013731165.1 Rhagoletis pomonella | reverse complement strand
AATTTTTGGCAAAAAATGTCAGTTACGCGGTTTTGCAGAACGACGATACGCGGTTTTGTACTTTAAGCGACGATATGTATGTAAATACACAGTTTCTTCATGCTTTCTGAAACCTAGTCGTCAACCCCATTTTCGAAATCATGTAGCCGGCATAATTTTCTAGCTCATCATATTCCACATCTTTGAATGTACTGATAAAATCTTCTGCTTAAAAAAAAATATTTCTTCTAGTGATCAGGTAGCATGAATTTTATGAAATGTCATAATTTTATTAAAAGTCAAATGGTTAACAACAACAACGAATGTCATTAAATGAAACTACCTTCTTTTTTGTATCATGGTTGGATCCAAGCATGATACAAAAAAGAAGGTAGTTTCATTTAATGACATTCGTTGTTGTTGTTAACCATTTGACTTTTAATAAAATTATGACATTTCATTAAATTCATGCTACCTGATCACGAGCAGTAATATTTTTTTTTAGCAGAAGATTTCATCCGTCCACTCAAAGATGTCGAATATGATGAATCTGAAAATTAATGCATAATCTCCAAAATGGGCTTGACGAATCTATGTTTCAGAACGGATGAAGAAAGTGATTAAAATTATACTTATGCTAATTGCTTATCGGAGGGCGTTATGCGCAAGCCGAATTCAAGTTTTTTACATACATTGGAAATTTTAAATTCGCAATTTGTTGAAGTTAATGGTGATACGCTTAATCTTATGTTGGAGAAGATAATACGAGCCGCAGAACTGAACCGCTCAGGCACAATACTTTATAAGAGCGTACAATTGCTGGCGTATGCCGACGACATCGATATTATCGGTAAAAACAAGGGCTACGTCTGTTCTGCCTTCTCGGGATTGGATAGAGAAGCAAAGCGAATGGGTCTGGTGGTGAACGAGGACAAAACGAAGTATCTCCTGTCAGCACACAAACAGTCAGAGCATACGCGTCTTGGCACCCACGTCACTGTTGACAGTTACAAGTTTGAAAAAGTAGACGACTTCGTTTATTTGGGAACCAGCATTAACACCAATAATAATGTCAGCCTTGAAATCCAACGGAGAATCACTCTTGCCAACAAGTGCTACTTTGGGCTGAGTAGGCAATTGAGAAGTAAAGTCCTCTCTCGTCGTACAAAGATCACACTCTATAAGTCACTCATCATGCCTGTGCTGGTGTATGGCGCGGAAGCATGGACAATGAAAGCATCTGATGAGGCGGCTCTTGGAGTTTTCGA
>NW_023487315.1:0-1247 GCF_013731165.1 Rhagoletis pomonella | reverse complement strand
AGAATGGCTTCACTTAAGACAGCCTACCTAAATTATCTTCAGGTTATCCATATACAAAAATGGATCATGAATCGTGTTGTAGGATATGCGGATATTTGCTAATGGTGGTACGTCACCGTAACGAGAAATTTGTTCTTTCATGATTAAATAATTCAGAACTTGAGCATTTCATCACCATCAATCATCATTCAGCTCTACGGATTGTGCCACAAAACTACATTGCTTATAATATCAGAACCAAAGCAACTGTATTTATAGGGAATATACCCTGCAGGGAAACCGCGGACTAGTGAATCAAATTTCTAGTTCCGCACTAGATCTTTTTCGCCACAAAACGAACTAGTCCGATAGTAACTAGATCCCCACCAATCCAAAACCGGCGAAAAGTGGTACTTTTAAAAAACTAATTTTTTCACTTTTTCCACTACAAATCTATATCTAAAGTGACGAATTTAAGACTGGTTCCGAACTATAGGAAAAGGGATGCAGAATGACTAGATCTTATCTGTCGAATTTAGAACTAGTTCGGAACTATCGAAAAAGGGATGTTTACTATACATAGATATGTGTAGAGGGTTCTTCGTTCAAATACGTTTCTATTCTGCACTTCGCAGATGCTTTTTCAAAGCTTGGTAATACAAAATCAGAATTTATGTTAATATTTTAACATCTTGGGACCGTCTGGAGTCTAACCAATAACGGCGAGCACCTCTGCAAACTCAGCTTCAGCCAAGTACAGCGTATTTTTAATTAAATTTTTTTTTAATACGAATTTGCAAAATGATGCCAATTGACACCAGGAATCAGTTTTTTTGCTCTCCTGAAAAGTTATTGAAAAACACATACATAACTTTTTTTGTTGGAGCAGCGATGATTTGTGAATTTTGTGTAATTTGTTTTCGAAAACTTATGTAGAGTTATATTTAGCTTGGTTTTAAACATCGGGTTTTTGCAAGAATTCAAATTTTATTGCAGATTCCGATAGAATACCTATCTTTAAGGCGACAAACCCCTAGAAATGGGCGTGGAAATTGTAGGACTAAAGTTAGCAAAACGCAGATTTTATTGCGGATTTCGGCAGAATATCGCTTCGTTAACAGCACTTGTTCCACATGCTTTTCAATCAAAGAATATTCTAGAAATAGGCGTGGCTATATTAAAACGAAAGTTCAAAAGTTTAGACTTTATTGTGGATTTCGGCAGAATATCTTTAGCTTTAAAACGACGTTAACGACATTGCAATATTT
>NW_023487314.1:0-1247 GCF_013731165.1 Rhagoletis pomonella | reverse complement strand
AATACCACCTTTCATTACTTTTGGGACGGTAAGGATGTGAGTGAATTATTATTGAAATGAGAATTATTCTTAATATTTTGTACCACGATTGTTTATTAGGAAAAATTGAAAAAGCAACAAAGTCTAAGCGGTAGAAGTTATAGCACTATTTCGGAGATCACCACATCTCCTCATCAGACTTCTTTTTCTAGACTTCAGCAGGGATCGAACCTGCGAATTCGATGTTCAAAGTCAGAAGCGTTAACCACTGAGCTATGTACATCCCGTAAACTCTTGTTGCTAATTCATTTTCCTTATTCAACCAACTAACGGGTGATTTTTTTGAGGTTAGGATTTTCATGCATTAGTATTTGACAGATCACGTGGGATTTCAGACATGGTGTCAAAGAGAAAGATGCTCAGTATGCTTTGACATTTCATCATGAATAGACTTACTAACGAGCAACGCTTGCAAATCATTGAATTTTATTACCAAAATCAGTGTTCGGTTCGAAATGTGTTTCGCGCTTTACGTCCGATTTATGGTCTACATAATCGACCAAGTGAGCAAACAATTAATGCGATTGTGACCAAGTTTCGCACTCAGTTTACTTTATTGGACATTAAACCAACCACACGAATGCGTACAGTGCGTACAGAAGAGAATATTGCGTCTGTTTCTGAGAGTGTTGCTGAAGACCGTGAAATGTCGATTCGTCGCCGTTCGCAGCAATTGGGTTTGCGAAACACATTTCGAACCGAACACTGATTTTGGTAATAAAATTCAATGATTTGCAAGCGTTGCTCGTTAGTAAGTCTATTCATGATGAAATTTCAAAGCATACTGAGCATCTTTCTCTTTGACACCATGTCTGAAATCCCACGTGATCTGTCAAATACTAATGCATGAAAATCCTAACCTCAAAAAAATCACCCGTTACTATCAAGTGCAGCTGATTTGCCGCTATTTAAACTCGACAGCGTGGTTGTTGTTGTTAATTCTATACGTCCATTTGCTTATTTGCTTTTTTGTATAGTTTCAGGCAGGCTCTTCCTAAACTATGTATTTGTCAATGTTATTGTGGCTTGTTAAAATTTTATTTTTAATATTTTTATTGAGCTTTGTACCACGATTGTTTATTAGGAAAAATTGAAAAAGCAACAAAGTCTAAGCGGTAGAAGTTATAGCACTATTTCGGAGATCACCACATCTCCTCATCAGACTTCTTTTTCTAGACTTCATTGTCAAAACATTGACAAAAAAAAAA
>NW_023487313.1:0-1247 GCF_013731165.1 Rhagoletis pomonella | reverse complement strand
ATGACCTACGGGATAGTTATGTTAAGGGAGCGCAAGTCCCTTAAACATCCAGGGCCCCTTGCACCGGTGCAAGACTGTCACGCAGTTCCGTCAATGCTTGGATGGCGACGTCGAGTTTCTGGCACGTCTCGGCCCAGGACGGCCCCTTCGGTGCTGGTGTTGGACCTTTGGCGGCTGATCGGTTGCCTGGCACGGCGGGATGTAGGAGGGTGTTGTGCGCTTGTCTGCACACCCTGCATGACCAATGCGACGGGCATCGTCGGACACTGCTGTGCGTCCTGGTAACTGGCGGATTGGTGACGGTAAAGATGGGGATCGCCTGTAAATAAATGGGACTTTAGTACGGCGCCCATGTGGGGAGCGTTTGGCGGTAAGAAATGCCATTCAAAGCCGTGGAGATTATATTTTGAGCGTATATCGTCTGATGTTTCCTTGAGAAATCTCTTGAAATCAGTTTGAAAGGCTCGATTGGCACCTAGGAAGTTTTTCCCATTATCGGAAAATACGCGTTGTGGTAGACCCTGTCGTCCGACGAAACGCGAAAATGCTGCTTGGAACGCTTTGGTGGAGAGATCTGAGCACGCCTCTAAATAGATGGCCTTAGTCGAAAAGCAGATAAAAACGCAGACATAACCTTTCAGCAGTGGTGATTTTCGCAGTGTAGATGATTTAACATCAAAAGGACCTGCGAAGTCAATTCCGGTGTGAGTGAATGGCAAGGAGAAGTTTGAACGCTCGGGCGGTAATGCTGCCATTATTTGTGAACGCGTATTCTGTTTGAAGATTGTACAGGTTTTGCAAGTTCGTAAGCAAATTTTTTACCTGTGATTTTAATCTGGGAATGAAATACTCCTGTCTGGCGGTTCGAATCATTAGTTGATGTTCAGCGTGCATCAGCAAGTTGTGTATAAATATAAGAAATACATGGCAGAATCTGGAGGAGGGTGGGATGATGATCGGATATCTCTCATTGTAAGAGAGTCACGAATTTGCAAGATGGCCATTTACTCGGAATAGTCCATCTTTATCGATAAAGGGGTTTTAGTCAAAAGGGAACTCCTTTTGGAAATGGGTTGTTTGTTAGAGAGTTTCGCGTATTCATTGGGATGCCTTTCTTGGGCGAGTTTAATGAGACGAGATTTAACCCAGTGAATTTCCCTTTGAGTAATTACCGTTGTTTCATGATGGATAATCGAAGTAGCCTGTATGTGTTCTCGCGTGGTTCGATGAAAGAAACGAAAAGTTTA
>NW_023487312.1:0-1247 GCF_013731165.1 Rhagoletis pomonella | reverse complement strand
CTAACTTTTTAAACTTTCTATTGGATTTCAATCACCAGCGATTACGGTCGTTCCGCCACCACACCACTTCATAATCAAGGTAATATTGTAAGCCCCCTTGAATTTTAATATACCTATTAAATAAACCGTCAAACTTAATTGTATTTCAAACTAAAACCTGGTGCTTTTGTTTTCTTATCTTTCCAATAAAAAACACTGGTGCACTTATCGAGTCTATACCCATTAAGTCGCCAGGGTTTTTCACCGGGAAAAAAATCTACCTCTCAATAAATGGCTTAGTTGAGCAGCCATCGAAGGAAATTTGATAAAATGAATAGTGTTATTCATGGAAAAACTTTTTCCAAACTGACCGACTTTCAGAATAAAGGCTACTTCGGTTCAACCGTGGAAATTATAAGAAAATATAAGCTTCATTTTAAGCTCAAAAATTGCTGCCGGCTTACTTGGTCCACCCTCAGCGTTTATATTCAGCATCAATGAATCTAAATCCATTTATTTATTTAATTTTATTCTATTTACACCTGTCCGAAAATATGCCAACCATCCAAAAGTAATAAAAATAGTTACAAAAGGATAAAAAAAATTCCCAAAACGTAGCAGCTAATGTTGCAAGCTAACCAATGCAGCTAGCCGTATGAGCATCAGGTCGCCAGCCAGTTAGCCAGTCAACCAGGCAGCTTGCAGCTCAACCTAGCGGAAGCTGGCAAACGGAACCGGAAGTAATGTGTCGCTTTGGCTATGCCAAACCTCACTTTAGTTCGGTTTCCTAGGTTTTTGTGGCTAACACAAAAATATTCGCACACAAAATGCCACACACACGCTTAGATATAAACACATTACATATGACTGTGAGTAAATGCATTTTAATACCAGGCATCGCAACGCTAAGCACATTCAGGCAGTTGAACCACAGAAGCACTCAATCGACTGAGTAGCCTTAGTAGAGCACCTGAAGCTAGAGGTGATTGTGGGCGCACTGAGTGTAACTTTTTTGGACACACTTAAATGTATCTATACAGCAAATGCAGAAGTTTATGTGTATGTTCCCATTTTACGATGTGTGATTTTTCATATAAAATTTAAAGTGCTTCCGTTTGTGGTGACAAATTTTTGTACACAAAACTAAATACATATATATGTACCTACATTTATACTTCTTCGTAAGCATAGTTCCGTGCACTTCCTTTGCCAAGCATGTACATATGTAGTATGCGCTCTGTGGCGAGTTAAGTGGTTTACTCATACGA
>NW_023487311.1:0-1247 GCF_013731165.1 Rhagoletis pomonella | reverse complement strand
ATACGATTTTGCATCACTGAATTCGTCATCTGTATCGGTATCTGACCAGACATCTATTTTTATGAGTGAAAACACATTTGATTGCTCCAGAAGCTCACATTTGTAATTTAATTTTTCAAAACACTTTGTAAGCAGAGTTTGACAATGGGAGATTTTAGTTGATACTAACTCTTTTTTATCAGATGGTACGTTTCCAAAATGGGCATTGGCGTAGGCCAAATTGCATTAAAGGTATCAGCAAGCAAAGTAAAATATTCTCTAACTTTATTTTTGTTTGTCGAAATTGGACGAGTCTGTAAAACTCTTTTAGTAACTTTTATAAATTCGTTGCGTAAAACGTTAAATTGTTCTTGCTGAAACCCTGACATCAATACAAGGCATTACGTACAAACGTAGTACTAAAATTGTAAACAGGAGTTTTGCTTAGAACTTATTTAAAATATGCGTATGTTGTTATTACACTTTTTAGCATAATACATGGGAGTAAACTAATGCTGTGAATTACAATAATAAAACTAAGTCAATACTTCGCTTCTCTCCAGCATGTTGTCTTCCGTCTCCTTCTCTCTTCGTTGCATTGCGTATACTACTCATTTTTCCTCGTTGTGATGAAATTCACCTCATTTTAAAGTTGTGTGTTGAGTTAAATAAGTGATGATAATTTCAAGCATTTGTTCATATAACTGTATTTGGTACATACTTCATTGTTGCTGTCTCTTATTTTTTGTTTTTGCGCTTTCCAAGCTGCTTATTCTCATTTTAACACAGTAGTTTTTGCGAACACTTGCACTTTATAGTCACTAGAACCAGTTTATTTACATGTTCATATTTCGTGGACATATTTCACCACATATGCACAATTAGATTTGGCACAGTTATGTTCTTTGTAATGTCAAGTTACGGAATTTAGGTTTTGTTGTATTTTATAATTTATGTCTGAATTCCAGTATTTTGGTACAGTTGTGTTCACTTGAAAAATTACTCGACGGTCAATTTGCATTTCCACAAATATGTACTTAGCTCCGAAAACAAAAATTGTTCAGCTTGAAAAACGTATTTAAAAGCCATTTTTTTTGTTTTACATATCTTTATAACTTAAACACGGGCTTGAACGTTTTCTATAATATTGTCTTTTTTTTCTTCTCACACTCCAAATACTTATAAACATTTGAATATTAATTAGTTTATGAAGCATTTTCTTTGTCGCACTAATTCTGTGTTTTTAACACCAATATAGTACAGTTTTG
>NW_023487310.1:0-1247 GCF_013731165.1 Rhagoletis pomonella | reverse complement strand
CACAACATACAACGGATGTATTCGTCTAATGCGTTCTGGATTGAGTTATGTTGGTACATGCAGGTCTAATAAGCGGTATGTTCCTGAAGAATTCAAGAAAAATAAGAACCGCCAACCTTGCAGCTCTGTGTTTGGTTTCAATGAAGCTAATATTTCATACGTTCCTAAAAAAACAGAAGCGTTATTTTGATGTCTACAGTTCATTACGATTCAAATATTCCAGCATAGTTGCGAAATGGAAAGGCAAATGAAGCTCGTAAACCAGAAGCTATTCTGTTCTATAACGAACATAAATCTGGCGTAGATTCAATGGATCAAAAATTGGCCCGTTACTCATGTAAAAGACGAACAAATAGATGGCCATTAGCGTTTTTTTACAATATGGTAGACGTAATGGCTCTGGCTACGTTTATTTATTGCAATGAAAACAAACCATCAAAATCCTCATTTGCTAGAAGAACTCTTTATAACATACTTTGCGAATCTCTAGTAAAATCTCTCATGGAAGAGCGCATGAACAACCAGGAAGTAATCAAGCAGTACAATACGCGCAGCGGAATTGAATTATTTTTTGGTAGACCCATTCTGGTAAGTGTTCAAACAAATATATAATTGAATTTTTTTAAGCACATGGCAACTCTCCTAAATACAGTTTAGAAATAAATTATTTTCAAACCCATTTCGATTGATACCCATCTTTTGACAATCCATTTAACTTATTAAATAATTTGAGCTTAATTTTTTCAAAAAAAAAACCAAATGTTCAGCTTAAAGATTTCTTAACACTCGTTCTTTTGATAACCCTATTTTAAAATTTCATTTCATTTCATTTATTTAATAATCTACAGTACAAAGTACCTTACAGACTAGACAAAAATATAAACACGCCCAAATTGGCAATTAGAATATTATTAAACTATGCATAAATACCGTATTAAGCAATTACATTCAGTATTTTTACAAAATTTGATCTAGATAAAGCAAAATCAAGCAGGTTTGAATTAGATAATACATTAAAATCCCGAAGAGCACGAGCAATAGGGGCATTACTTGCAAATATAGTCTTATAGTTTTCGCCGTAAAAAGGGTAAAAAAAAGCGAAGATTTCTTTGCGGAACATTAAAGCTTATCCGCTCAAGTAAAGCTGGACAATCAATGATACCATTAATAATATTGAAAGTGAACGACAGTGAAAGGACCGTCCTTCTCTTTTCTAGAGAGTCTAGATTAATAAGCATAAGCCGAGA
>NW_023487309.1:0-1247 GCF_013731165.1 Rhagoletis pomonella | reverse complement strand
AACAAATGGTAATAGCGCAGATTTTGTTCGCTTTTTGCATCACGCGGTCACCCATTCCCATAATTTCATAATTAGTGGCCTTTGTCAGGAGGCCAAGCAGTTTTTGTATGCGGGATGCAATGAACGTTTTCTGAGTCCCTTGATCTATAAGAGCTCGAATTTTGAATATTTCTCCATTATGTAGGATTGAGACTTTTGCGGTAGGAAGTAGAGTTTTTTGTGTACTACTCGCCAAGTGTGAGAGGGTTTGGTTCTGTTGAGAAGACGAGGGAGTTTGGTTTTGTTGAGCGTCTTTAGAGGTTGACGCTCTGTTTGGGTCGCTATTCGCTGGGGGTGGAAGTCGCGCCTGATTCGTTTTTGCGGGGTAATGGAGAAGAGAGTGATGCCGTTTTTGGCAGTAAACACAGGTAAAATTGCTATGGCACTCAGTTTCTGAATGGGAGAAGGCTAAACAGTTCCTACAGTAGTGATTATCTTTTATGAATTTGTTGCGATCCTGCACTGAGAGCTCCTTGAATTTGACGCAGTTCATCATAGAGTGGTTGGAGTTGCATAATTTGCAAGATGCCTGCTTTTTTATCTCAGCGTTAAATGAGTGGATTCTGCTTTTATAGCTGAAAGAATTATTCTTATTAGGGGTTGATGAGCTAGGAGGGTAATTTTGGTTAAAGCCTTTGGGCTTATTTGGCCTATACGTACTAAGTCGTTCTACAACTTCGTACCGTGTTGTCAGGAATTGGTCCATTTCGGACCAGAGAGGCAACTCCTTTCTTGAGTTGAGTGATTGTTCCCATAAGGCGAGAGTTTCGTCTGGGAGTTTTGAGGAGCAGAGGTATATTAGCATAGGGTCCCAGTCTTTTGTGGATACACCATTTGCATTGAGGGTTGAGAGGCAATTGTTAATAGTGGTCTGTATTGCCTGAATTTTTTCCCCATTTTCACTATGAATGGGTTGAATATTAAAAAGGGTTTTGAGCTGATTGTCGACGAGAATTCTGCGATTTTCGTATCGAGACTTTAAAGCGTCCCACGCCAGCTCAAAATTGTGGTCATTAAGTGCATAATTTTTAATTATGAGTCCAGCTTTACCTCGAGTTTTTTGCCTTAAATGATAAAGCTTCTGGGTTTGAGAGAGTTTGGGGTGATTTACGTACACTGCTGTGAATATATCCCTAAAGGACGGCCAGTCTTCATATCCACCGTAAAATGTTTCCGTGTCACAAGCAGGCACTTTTAGATAGTTTTGG
>NW_023487308.1:0-1247 GCF_013731165.1 Rhagoletis pomonella | reverse complement strand
TTGCATTTAGAGATAATGTTGAAATTATAGGAAAGTGGTCGCTATTGCACAAATTGTCAATAGTTTTCCACGAGATTAATGGGAGAAGTGAAGGTGATCAGATTGAGATGTCAATATGAGAAAAGGTAGAATGTGTAGAGAAGTGAGTCGGAATTCCATCATTCAAAACGCATAGATTAGTTTGTAGTATTGCATCTTCTATAAGTCGGCCTCGATAATTTGTCACATTGGATCCCCATAAATTGCTCCAACCATTGCAGTCTCCAAGAATAATAAGGGGGGTACTGAATGATGTAAATACGTCTTTGAGGTCTCTGCTGCAGAATTTTTGATTTGGTGGGATATAGATAGAATGGTAAATTTTATACACATTTCGATTTCGATTGCTACTGCTTGAAGTTGCGAATTGATTGGTATCACTTTGTGCGGTATATATTCCTTAATCAGTATGCAAGTGCCTTGTTTGGTTCGAGTGTTTTAAGAAGCGTTGCTGAAGTAACCTACATATGTAATTTTTTTGGTAATATTGGGGTGAAATGGATGTTACAGTGGGTCTCTTGAACGGCGATAAAATAATTGCTTTATGAGCATCTGGAGTTCAGAATAATTGTTTATGAGACCTTTCATATTCCACTGGAGAATATTTAGATTCATGGACAGGGAAAGATATACAGTATTTGTAACAGCGAGTTTACAAAACCGATATTGATCGATGCTTTTGTGGTTTATTGCTTGTGAGTTAGAGATCATTATGGATAGTATCCATGGATGCGTCTGTGTTATTTGACGTGCTGGTTTGGTAGTTGTTGATATAATAACACTGGATCACAAATTTTAATTTTGATTTTGTTCTCCAGACGCAACTATCCAATTTGTATGTAGAATCGCTCGCTGATTCCGAAAATCGAGTTTATTTAATTTTGTATGGTTACGTTTTCGAGATATTTGCAATTTACCGTTATTCAGCTTAAAAAAAGAGTGGTTCCACTTAATCAAGTATATCTTACGAACCAATTGAACAATCGAAATACAAGATATGGGAAATGAAAGCAAATAAAATTCTCCAAACGTCACTTTTCGATAGCCCTGATAGTTTTTGAGAAATTAATTAATAATTTCTGACGCGTCTTATTTTCGATGCAAACTCTACCTACTCAGGTGTTTCATCCATAGAAAAAAAATTATTTCGACTTTCGAAATCACCGAGGAATTCTACATGGGAATTGGATAGTTGCATCCATAGAACA
>NW_023487307.1:1154-1248 GCF_013731165.1 Rhagoletis pomonella | reverse complement strand
GTAAGTCTTCTGTTGATAATGAGTGAAAACAGCGCGAAATTTCATGGTCCTAGCTACATAAATGGATGAATTATAACGAAAAATCTCATATCTG
>NW_023487307.1:0-1144 GCF_013731165.1 Rhagoletis pomonella | reverse complement strand
AATCTCATATCTGAACAATCAGTTGTATGGGAGCTATAGGTTATAGTGACCCGATCTTTGTAATTTTCACTATAAGTATTCTGTTGATAATGGGTGAAAGTGCTGCGAAATTTCTTGTTCTTAACTACATAAATGGAGAAGTTATAATGAAAGATCTCATATCTGAACAATCAGTTGTATGGGAGCTATATGTTATAGTGGTCCGATTCTTCCGGTTCCGACAAATGATTAATACATTATAAAAATACACTCACCTACCAAATTTCATCCGGATATCTCGAAAACTGAGAGACTAGATTGCATACAAACAGACAGACAGACGGACAGACGGACAGACGGACAGACGGACAGACGGACAGACGGACAGACGGACATGGCTAAATCAACTCAGCTCGACGTTCTGATCATATAAGTATACATTTTCATGGGTCTATCTCTTTTTGTTCTGGTACTTACAAACATCGGACCAAAGTTATAATACCATTTCATGCTCATGAAAGGTATAAAAAAACATCGACTGATGCAGCCATAATAATGTCAACTCAATCACATACACTGTGTGATGTGACCTTCATTTCCAAGCAAAAATTGATTGTGCGTTGGCATTTGCAATGAGTTCGAAAGTGAATATAAGGAGTACGAAATGCTTGTATTGGAACAAATACACAGCTTGCACAGCTTTATGGTAAGCAAATGGCAGCACAATGCATGGTTCAATAATTGAAACGAAGAGCAAAAGAATGTATTTGTATATCAGTTGTGCGAGTTGAATGTGTTGTGCAAAGAAATATGAGCCACTGCAAATCGAAAAAGATGTGTATATGATGCGGTGTGTGGATGGCAAAATGGTAAGATGAAAAGCGAAACTCGCTCATATTGGCTATATTATTTACACGCTAAAAAATAATTTTGGGTTATTAAAAAAAAATTACTACCTATCAGGCTATGAAAATAATCCATATTTCGATGTTTTTCGAATGCAGTTTTTTTTTTTTTTTTTAATTTAATAAAACCCAAAAAAAAAAAGGGGAAAATTTTTTAAAAAAAAATTTTTTTTACTATTTTTTTTTTTTTTTTTTTTTTTTTTATATTCTTAAAAAAAAAAAAAACGTTACAATCTGCCGATTTTTGGAGCTAAATTTTT
>NW_023487306.1:0-1248 GCF_013731165.1 Rhagoletis pomonella | reverse complement strand
TTTTAGTGCGTTTAAATTTGAGATTTATTTGTCGAAATTAAAACGAACAAGTAAGAAAGTCTAAGTTCGGGCGGAGCCGAACATTAAATACCCGGCGCAAGTATTAAATATATGTTTTTTACCTTTCCGAAACCCCCCGCTAGATGGTAAGCCGGGGTGTACCAATTTTGAGTAAACTAGCGTCCTTCAATTTCGAAATATTGAAGTTTCAAGCATTTCTGAAATTTACCGTTATATGAGAAGCGGCCGTTATTTTAGCCCGATTTCAATAATTTTCAACGTTTTGCTTATATGTGGCAAGCACAATAACCACACCGAGTTTGGTACAAATTGGTAGAACGGTTACCGATATACTTATATAAGATCATAAGTGGGCGGTGCCACGCCCATTTTCCAAAATTTTACCATAAACGTATTTCTTGGTAAAGAATTGTTGCAAGCATCAATTTTGAATAAATTAGCTTCAATATTTACTGATTTATCGAAGATTTTGTATTTCTCTGAATTACCGTTATATGGGATGTGGGCGTGGTTATTGTCCGATTTTAAAAAGTTTCGGCGATTTTTTATGCTGTACCAAGCCCAACAACTGTGCCAAGTTTGGAAGAAATTGGTGCAGCGGTTACCAAGATATACACATGTAACCATAAGTGGGCGTGGCTACGCCCATTTTCCAAAAATTTATAATATTAATGTTTTCCGTCTGAAACTCATTGTAAATATCAATTTTGAACGAATAATCTTCAGTAGTTACTAAAATATCGCAGTTTTCGTATTTCTGAAAATTACCGTTATATGGGAAGTAGGCGTGGTTATTGAGCGATTTTAGAAATTTTCGGCCATTTGGTATGTTGTGCGAAGGCCAACAACTGTGCCGAGTTTGGATGAAATTGGTGCAGCGGTTACCAAGATATACACATGTAACCATAAGTGGGCGTGGCTACGCCCATTTTCCAAAAATTTATAATATTCTTATTTTTCGTCTAAAAATTATTGTAAATATCAATTTTGAGTGAATTATCTTCAATAGTTACTAAAATATCGCAGTTTTCGTATTTCTGGAAATTACCGTTATATGGGAAGTGGGCGTGGTTAAAGTCCGATTTCGCCAATTTTCAATACCAACCTACCTTGGATTAAGGGAAACCTACATACAAAATTTCGTTGAGATATCTCAATTTTTGCTCGAGTTATCGTGTACACGGACAGACGGACAGACGGACGGACAGACAGACATGGCTTAATCGA
>NW_023487305.1:0-1248 GCF_013731165.1 Rhagoletis pomonella | reverse complement strand
ACGTGGCCCGGCGTTTCGCTGGGTCACGTCTAGGAATCGAGATATATGGATTTGAAGTTAGTAACTATCATATAGGGGAAATTGTCACCTTTGGTGGTCCTTTTTTTGACATAACTCGAGAACCACTAGTCCGATTTTGCTCAAACAAATTTTAAAAAATTAAAAATTACAATTCCTTTAATCTGTTCATATAACGTTTTGCCGGTAAAAATAAATGTACGAAGAAAAAAAAAATTTTTTGCCTAAAATATTAAATTTTTTATTTTTTAAATTCATAAAAAATCCAAAACGGAAAAAAGGCAAGTCGTATTACTTTCACGCAAAGTCACATAACCTTTAAGCAAAATGTGACATAGATCATGAAAATCGATGGACGCGTTTCGCTTTTATTCACAATTAAGTGAAGGTATCTCATTTTGACAAGAATATTGATTTTATGATTATGAAAAATTTGTTTGAGCAAAATCTGACTAGTGGTTCTCGAGTTATGTCAAAAAAAAGACCACCAAAGGTAACAATTTCCCCTATATGATAGTTACTAACTTCAAATCGATATATCTCGATTCCAAGACGTGACCCAGCGAAACGCCGGGACACGTATAACTTCTTTTTTACCGATATAACTTTCCCCGGTAGTTTGAACCCTTCCCGATGACTGACCCCTACCATTTGTCTCACAGTGTTATTTGTATGGGGGTCAGACTGTCCAGATTTGGCGATTTCGCGCCAATTTATCGATTTTTTTTTTGGATATCTTCGCGTAAAAATTTAGGAAATCGCCATTGGCGATTTTTGGCGATTTTTCCCCTTCAAATAAATTTTTTCCAATTATAAAAATATACAAAACTTAGTTTTCCACGATAACTTTACAGAAGAGGCTAATGCACTGCGTGAGAAACTTGACTTGAGAAGCATATTAAAAGACTATCAAAAATGTTTAATCACTCCAATCGAAGAACTTTTGAAACGATTACCTAGTCAATTCAATACTTTTAAAAAAGCTACTTTTAAAAAAGTGTTTGAATCACAAGAGGCCGAGTTTCAGGAACATGCCAATTCACTATTTGAGTTTGAAGGAAAGAAAACTTTTAACTTTCCCATGGAATAACTTTTCTCAGAACCATTCCATCCGACTCTGGAGAATTTTGGATAATATCTTACGGAGTGAAAACCGCAACAGGCAATAAAATGTTTGGAAATATAAATCTATATATATAAAATTCAAATTATGTATGTACCTATAGACAC
>NW_023487304.1:0-1248 GCF_013731165.1 Rhagoletis pomonella | reverse complement strand
AAATTTCAAAATCAAAAGTTATCAAAACAAATTCTATGGGACTGAGATATATTATTTTCTACTTTTTAGTCCATTTATAAAAGCGTTGTATATTAAAAAGTTTTTTTTTATATTATTTATTTTCTACTTTTAAGTCCAGTCTGAATAAAATTTTGCAATAGATATTAAAATAATTCAACGATATTAATAGAAAGGTGCCCACACATGCATTTACATATGTATGTACATACAAACGAGCACCAATTAATTTTATTTAAAGAAATGGCGTGTCGTCTATTTCCGCTGTAGCAAACGTAGTACATAGAGCGACATCTAGATGTCATCTACCTCGCCCTATTCACTACAGCTGTCGCCCTATGCACTATGCTTTTTTATAGGAACTTTTCAAAGCTTTGCTTTGGTGTCGGACACACAACATTGAAAGTTTCTGGATCCACAACATTGAAAGTTTCTGGACACACAACATTGCAAGTTGATAAAAGCGTTGTAAAATTAAGGAACATTTGAATCTGATTGCAAAAAACAATTCATAGTTCCACTGAAAATGTTTCATAAAACGCTCCAAATGCATAAGATGTCGACATTTTAGAATAATTCCTGAGAATTCTTACAGCGTGCCAGGATAGAACAAAAAATCAATCGTTGGGTTTCAAAGAGCTCGTTTGAGAAAAAAGCAAGCTAGGATATATGCTATAGCTCCCGATGGGGAGCTGGAATATTTTTTATTAACCAGCAAACCTCATTTAGACCTACTAACCTACCTTACGAGGGAAGCTCCGTAAGACCAAACTACTCTATTTGGATGCAGAATAAAGCGCGGAATTATTGAACAAATACAGAAGGTAAAAGACAGGCTAAGTCTTCCATTCCCGAAATATATATATATATCCAAAATCAAGAGAAAATGAGTTTTTTTTTAATATTTCTCCCGAAAAATCACATGAGATGATAGAATAGTTTAAGCTTAAAAGGTCTGCATAAAAATGTTTGAACACTTTACCAACGAAATCAGTTCAGAGAAATTTCGTTTTTTTTTTTTTAATATTTCTCCCGAAAAATCACATGAGATGATAGAATAGTTTATCTTAAAAGGTCTGCATAAAAATGTTTGAACACTTTACCAACGAAATCAGTTCAGCTCGTCTAAAACTTAATTTTTTTTAAATACTTTTGCGAAGATCTTAAAATATAATAAATTATATAATTGCGTTTAGTTTGTATGGTAGTGATGCACCCTAATATATATAT
>NW_023487303.1:0-1248 GCF_013731165.1 Rhagoletis pomonella | reverse complement strand
AGTACTCCCATAGTTACCTCCCAGAAACCTCCCAAAAAGACAACAAGGGAGTGTACATAGAAAACATCCCATATTCCTCCCGAACGAGCAATAAAGGAGTGCTCCCATTAGAGGCATCCCGAAAGCCTCCTTTAGGAGTAATAAGGGAGCAATGATAACGAATATTTTACATTAGCCAAATAGATTTTGCTATTTATTAAATTTTTTTATTTAACTTGTTAATCACGTGCATTTGTGCAATATTACAAGATCTTAAAAATAAAACATAAATGATACGTCTTACATAATTACTTAATTTTAGAATTATATTGCAGAGAAATCATATGAAATTAAAACATAATAATAAAACGGTAAGATAAGATTTGAATTATATGCACCTATATGAACATATAAGTATGTACTCCTATATGATTTCCTGGGTGTCAAGGATGCTTGCCTGTTAAGGAATCCACCAAGCGGGGTAATTGTGAAGGTGACTTTGCTTATCTGACATCTTTGTCACCCATGCGATGTTTAAACCCCGGGGTCACACTTAAATGCTGACATTAATTTGCGCAATCTGAAAAGTATTTAACGGTGCATTTATAAGTAATACAATACATACTTAATATATTTAAACAAAAGTTGAAGTACATACCAACGGACTTTTATTAAAATCTGTGTGCAATCCAAATTAAATTATTGTGTCCTCCTTATGCTTCTATAAGAAATATCTTCTGTTGTTTTTTTTTTGTATGATAAATATTTTCGAAAACGCAAAAAGACAACAAGGGAGTGCACATAGAAAACATCCCATATACCTCCCGAACGAGCAATAAGGGAGTGCTCCCATTAGAGGCATCATGAAAGCCTCCTATAGGAGTAATAAGAGAGCAATAATAACGAACATTTTAAATTAGCCAAATAGATTTTGCTATTTATTAAATTTTTTATTTAACTTTTTAATCACGTGCATTTGTGCTCATTTTACAAGACCTTAACAGATATAGTAAGTAGGAGATCTCTCATTACGCTCCTAAGCGAGCAATACAGGAGGACAAAACCGACAAATCTCGTTTATTGCTCCCAAATCATGCCTCGGGGAGTATTATTTCGTCGCTCGCTTAGGAGATCTCCTAAACGAGTAATAAAGGAGTACAAAACCGACAAATCTCCCTTATTGCTCAGAAATCAGGTTAAGGGGAGTACTCTTTTATTCCTCATATAGGGAGATCTCCCTTCAGGTTCTAGTGGGAAAAGCCAGTTTCA
>NW_023487302.1:0-1248 GCF_013731165.1 Rhagoletis pomonella | reverse complement strand
ATACATTAGCTGTCAAATTCAACTCTCAAAGGTACACACCAACATGTTGTCTCAAATGATCAGAAAAATATTACGACCATCTAACACGCAACTATTCAGTTGATCAGAAGTACGCAACAACGCGTTCAGAAGGTGCAATCGCACCAGTTACTGAGCTGTTTCGCCTTCTGAACGTGCCAAATGAAAATTCGTTTCTCTTGAAATCAAGTTATATGGCTGCGTATGTATGTACATATTCGGAAATTTTTTTTATTTGTAAAGGCTTTTAAGAAAAACTAAAAATTCATATAAAATTACGCACAATAAATGGAAAATAAATTTTCTTCTATAAAAAATTTCTTAAATCAGTATGCAGCTCTTAAGAAAAAAATGCTCGTACATCTCGTCGCTACCATGTCCAACTATCGAATGTGAAAATCGGCACTTTTCAAAATTTTGATTTGCCACTAATAATTTTATTTCGTATAGCAGCATTGCTTAAGTTCTTGTTTTTGACAACTTATTTGTTGGTTAATGACTGCAAATAGTTTTATAGAAAATTAGAGACGAGAAATAATACTTTCATAAAAATTTAAGTACATACATAGATTTAAAAAGCTGCTTGAATACAAAAGTTTTATGAAAATCTCACATTAAACAACTGTCTAAATCTACGTTATTTTTTATAAATAAGGCCGTAAACATTTCCTTACATCGCCGATTTCCATATTCTATTTTTACTCTTTCAATTTCACTGACCAGCGCTGCAAACGATATCAACTAGTAGGCTAACAACCAGAATTGAAATTTAATACGCAAGTACTTACCGTACTACAAGTATACAGAGAGTAGATTTGCTACTCCCTTTTGGCAGCAGCAAATATCTCTCGTACGCGATGAGGGAAAGTAGAGTACGTACTTTGGTGGAGTAATAGCAAGTACGTGAAGTATTTACTCTCTCAACGCCAAGTAGTGTATGTATGCGGAAAAAAAGTAACAATGTGTTGGGAGTAGAGTACAATACAAGGAGTACTTATTGAATGAAATGCGGCAAATACAATTGCGCTGGACTCTATTACATATACATATATAAGTATACACGCAAACATTTTAAATAAGTGGTTGGTATAGAAAAACAATGAACTCTGGAAAAAGATAATATTTTATTCAACCAAAAACCTTTTTGTACAAAAGGGGAAATATACGACACCAGCTTGCTGGATCCATCAAGTGATTGCACCATCGAAGCATATGACTTACCAGCATGCT
>NW_023487301.1:0-1248 GCF_013731165.1 Rhagoletis pomonella | reverse complement strand
AAAAAAACTAGTAGAAACGTTAATAAGTGAGGCTAGGCACATTTGTTTCTATCTATATTTTTTTTTTTTTAATTTAAATAAGAATGAGGGAATCATTAAATATTGCTGAAGTGTTGCATAATTTAAGTATTTGTTAATACTTTTCAAAAATATAAAAAAGCAATTAAAAAAATCGCGCCAAATATTTTTAATTGTCAAATACACCGCTCAGCTGTTTACTTGCTAGTTTTCGTATCTTAACTATTTGTTTATTTCACTCTCCGTGAGCGTAATTCTCTCAATTTTCGCACCCTTCTTCCGCCTGATAATTATCTGATAGAAAAGTAAAGAAACAAAGCTATACAAATAATGGTATGCAATAAAAGTTACGACAAGGCAACAACAATAACAACAATAGTAAAAAAATATTGACATATGTACACATGTACAAGTGTATGTGTCGAGGACTGGATCATATCACTAAACAATAACTGCATGTTAAAGGAAAAAAAAAAGAAAAAAAAATTCTCTGCAGAAACAGAGACAGAGTGACAGCATAACAACAATAACAATTAAAGTTATCAAAATACATAGTAATCAGTATAAGAATGTATCAAAAACAGCAATAACAACAACACAGCAGTCAATGCTTCCTTCGCTACTTGCGATCTCTCATGCGCAGCACTAACACACACACACACTTTGCTTCACGGCGCGGATTTTGATAAGCCACAGCCAAAGATTAAACCCAAAGCGAGCGTGGAAATAAGAATGGCTGTGGCTTAACTTCAGAGAAAGTGCAGCGCCAGAAAATGCGAGAAATGAGTGAAACGAAGAAAGTTCTTTGCAGAAAGCAGCCAAATAGCCCGCTGGGATGGTGATTACAAACACCAATAGAATGCTTAATTTTCTTTGCTTTTATTTACCGAAGCTGAAGACTGAATTTTTATACACACTTACTTACGTGTCTACTATATGTAAATAGGCGTTGGTATTGCTTATCAGCAGCTAGTCAGATCAGCGCGAAACTAAAACGCATGCGACCAGAACGTGTGCCAGCATGAAATTCGGCTATACGCCGCACAGTGGCTTAAAACGAGACCCAAATTATGGTCAAATTATAATATATCCTCATGGAATTAATTTTTTTGGGTGTTTTTTTTTTTTTAATTAAAGGTAAATATGTACATACTATATTTCAAGGAAAAATTATGTAAAAAAAAAATATTCAAGGTCACTTGAAGGTCAACAAGTGATATTTCATTCTTC
>NW_023487300.1:0-1248 GCF_013731165.1 Rhagoletis pomonella | reverse complement strand
GATTCTGTCCGTCCGGTTAGGCTGCAACCTGGCACATACATACATACATATATACTTCCACAAATATATAGTAGATATCTATCCTTCTCTTAGCGTAAAATAATTTTTGAGAACACCCCGACCCCAGCGCCTCCTATCGTGTAATTTTTTTGTCCAAATATTCCTTTTCAATTGGCTAACTTATGTTCAAACTATGAGCCAAATCGGCAAGTAAATGCAATTTTTAGGAATATCCTGACCCCAGCGCCACCTAGCAAGCAAATTTTTGGTAAAAATATTTATTTTCATGGTGCTGATATATGTTCCAACTATGAACCAAATCGGTCCAGCCGTTTAGTAGTTTAGTGACATTTAATGTACAGAAAACTCTATGAAATTGTGAAATCGTAACGTCTCAGCATTCTTCATTTTTCGGCAACAACAACAAAAAAGTTGAAATTTTTTTAAATCAAAGAACCTTCCACACAGAAGGTCCAAAATAGTACTTCTTACAGAATTGAAATCGGTTCAGCCGTTTGGTCAGGCATCGGGGTCATACGAAAAACATTTAATTTTTATATATGTAGACAAGCAGAGCACCCGACGTCGTCCGGGGTAACCAATTCAAAATATAAAACAGTAATTCAAATATTCGGTTCAGCATAAATTAGAGGAGAAAAACTATTTTCTTTCTGTTTAAATTAAGGCATCCTTATGAGCCATATTTTTAGCTAACATATATTGATCGTCACTCTCTATACTACAAATCTTGTTCCATTATTAATGTTAGGTGCATTACGGTAACGATAGAATTTTTAAATTAGTTTACTACGGTGCATTCCGTTTAGCTGCCTATTCGCTTCGCTGCTTTAGTATAGCTGTACTTTTTCGGTAGAATGCTTATTTCGGAAGAAGTTTTATTCATTATGAATGAACATTTTTCGTTTAACAGCAAAGCGGGACCAAAGAAACGATTGAATCTTTCCATTTCGAAATGATCTAAAAAGTGTAAGGTTTCACAAAAACACAGTTTTAAATATCTGAGTGATCTAATAGATGAATACATATGTATTTATTCCCCTTTTACAAACTCATTAATATATACTTTACTCTAAACAGCTCCCATATATGTGTTTGCATACCAAATTTCAATTTCATGTGACTTATGGTCTTTAAGTTATAGCTAAAAAAATTTCCACGCCTATGGGATTACAAATTCATTTATATATATCTTTTTGTAAGCACTTGCTATAGCTATACCTGCATATG
>NW_023487299.1:596-1248 GCF_013731165.1 Rhagoletis pomonella | reverse complement strand
ATATGTATGTACATACAAACGAGCACCAATTAATTTTATTTAAAGAATGGCGTCTCGTCTATTTCCGGTGTAGCAAACGTATTACAAGGGCGACATCTAGATGTCATCTACCTCGCCCTATTCACTATGCTTTTTTAAAGGAGCTTTTCAAAGCTTTGCTTTGGTGTCGGAACACTACATTGAAAGTTTCGGGATCCACAACATTGAAAGTTTCTGGAACACAACATTGCAAGTTGATAAAAGCGTTGTAAAAAATTCTAGAGCTTCTGAGAAAAAAGATTGAAATTTAAGGGAAAGTTTGTTGCGCTTTTTTGCGGAATTGGTCGGTGAGGCCAAACGACTTAGTTAGGGCGATCTGTGGAGTAGCATACATACATACATAATCGAGTTATATATAAATAAGTGCAAGCTCCATAGGTTATCCAAAAATTGTCGGATTTGAAATCGGTGAAGTGGGTGACAATACATACATACATATAAGCGTTTAAAAATTGTCTTGAGAAATTTCTCAACGCGCCTCTATATATATAATTGGTCGGTGAGGCCAAACGACTTAGTTAGGGTGATCTGTGGAGTAGCATACATACATACATAATCGAGTTATATATAAATAAGTGCAAGCTCCATAGGTTATCCAAAAATTGTCGGATTT
>NW_023487299.1:0-496 GCF_013731165.1 Rhagoletis pomonella | reverse complement strand
ACTTTCGGGACTATTTCGGGATTCAGGGAACTATTTTCGGAAGTTTGGGACCAATTTGAGGCCAAACGACTTAGTTAGGGCGATCTGTGGAGTAGCATACACTTTCGGGACTATTTCGGGATTCTCGGAACTAATATCGTGACTGTTGGGACTTCCGGGGTTATTTAGGGATTTTTGGGACTTTCGGGACTATTTCGGGATTCAGGGAACTATTTTCGGATGTTTGGGACCAATTTCGGATTTATGGGGTTTTCAGGATTCTCTGGAATAATGCGGCATTTTTTTTGCCTCCGTGTCTCTTCTTCGCCCATCACTCTCCCATACCCATCCCTCCACCGCCCTTTCATCCACCTTGGTTCACAGTAATTTACTTAATTTAATTTTTAACTAGAATTTTCATATATCATATTATACGTAATTGGTCAGTCATAATCGCATGCGCTCCACGTTTTTCATTTTCAATTTCATAGATTGTTTATAATGACTTTTGCTAAAA
>NW_023487298.1:0-1248 GCF_013731165.1 Rhagoletis pomonella | reverse complement strand
AAAAAAAAAAATTTGAATTAAAACAAGTAAGAAAGTCTAAGTTCGGGCGGAGCCGAACATTAAATACCCGGCGCAAGTATTAAATATATGTTTTTTCACCCTTCCGAAACCTTCCGCTAGTTGGTAAGCCGAGGTGTATCAATTTTGGGTTAATTAGCGGCCTTCAATTTCGAAATATTGAAGTTTAAAGCATTTCTTAAATTATACCGTTATATGAGAATCGGCCGTTATTTTAGTCCGATTTCAATAATTTTCAACGTTTTGCTTACACGTGGCAAGTACAATAACCATACCGAGTTTGGTACAAATTAGTAGAACGGTTACCGATATACTTATATGTGATCATAAGTGGGCGGTGCCACGCCCATTTTCCAAAATTTTACCATAAACGTATTTCTTGGTAAAGAATTGTTGCAAGCATCAATTTTGAATAAATTACCGTTATATGGGATGTGGGCGTGGTTATTGTCCGATTTTAAAAAGTTTCGGCGGTTTTTTATGCTGTACCAAGGCCAACAACTGTGCCAAGTTTGGAAGAAATTGGTGCATCGGTTACCAAGATATACACATGTAACCATAAGTGGGCGTGGCTACGCCCATTTTCCAAAAATTTATAATATTCTTATTTTTCGTCTAAAACTTATTATAAATATCAATTTTAAGTGAATAATCTCCAGTAGTTACTAAAATATCGCAGTTTTCGTATTTCTGAAAATTACCGTTATATGGGAAGTAGGCGTGGTTATTGAGCGATTTTTAAAATTTTCGGCCATTTGGTATGTTGTGCGAAGGCCAACAACTGTGCCAAGTTTAGAAGAAATTGGTGCAGCGGTTACCAAGATATACACATGTAACCATAAGTGGGCGTGGCTACGCCCATATTGCCAGAATTTATAATATTCTTATTTTTCGTCTAAAAGTTATTGTAAATATCAATTTTGAGTGAATTATCTTCAGTAGTTACTAAAATATCGCAGTTTTCGTATTTCTGGAAATTACCGTTATATGGGAAGTGGGCGTGGTTAAAGTCCGATTTCGCCCATTTTCAATACCAACCTACCTTGGATTAAGGGAAACCTACATACCAAATTTCGTTGAGATATCTCAATTTTTGCTCGAGTTATCGTGTACACGGACGGACGGACAGACGGACAGACGGACAGACGGACAGACGGACGGACAGACAGACATGGCTTAATCGATTTCTTTTTTCATCCTGATCATTTATGTATACATTTGTCTATATCT
>NW_023487297.1:0-1248 GCF_013731165.1 Rhagoletis pomonella | reverse complement strand
ATCGACAAATTTTGTTCAGCGATGAGGCTCATTTCTGGTTGAATGGCTTCGTAAATAAGCAAAATTGCCGCATTTGGAGTGAAGAGCAACCAGAAGCCGTTCAAGAACTGCCCATGCATCCCGAAAAATGCACTGTTTGGTGTGGTTTGTACGCTGGTGGAATCATTGGACCGTATTTTTTCAAAGATGCTGTTGGACGCAACGTTACGGTGAATGGCGATCGCTATCGTTCGATGCTAACAAACTTTTTGTTGCCAAAAATGGAAGAACTGAACTTGGTTGACATGTGGTTTCAACAAGATGGCGCTACATGCCACACAGCTCGCGATTCTATGGCCATTTTGAGGGAAAACTTCGGAGAACAATTCATCTCAAGAAATGGACCGGTAAGTTGGCCACCAAGATCATGCGATTTGACGCCTTTAGACTATTTTTTGTGGGGCTACGTCAAGTCTAAAGTCTACAGAAATAAGCCAGCAACTATTCCAGCTTTGGAAGACAACATTTCCGAAGAAATTCGGGCTATTCCGGCCGAAATGCTCGAAAAAGTTGCCCAAAATTGGACTTTCCGAATGGACCACCTAAGACGCAGCCGCGGTCAACATTTAAATGAAATTATCTTCAAAAAGTAAATGTCATGGACCAATCTAACGTTTCAAATAAAGAACCGATGAGATTTTGCAAATTTTATGCGTTTTTTTTAAAAAAAAAGTTATCAAGCTCTTAAAAAATCACCCGTTAGTATGCATATAAAAATTTGTAAACGAATTTTTTTTCCATACATTCTTGGGACAGACTAATGTTCTTTCCGCAGTGCCAGATTGAGCACTACTAATCCAGTGTTGCCAGATGTTTCTTTAAAAAGCTATGAATTCTCACAGAAAAACTGCGTTTTCAACTAAATGTATGTATGTAACCTTAAAAACGAAGAGTATTTGGAATGTTAAGGTTTTTTTAACCGTATGATTGGAATACATCTGACCCCTTTATATTCAAAAGAGGAAACGCTGCACCTCCATAGCCTCTATTTCACTTAAAAATTTATCCAAACAATAAAAAACAAATGAGATACATATTTTAATTTATTCCTTCAAAACTAAAATTGAAAATAGTGTCGAAATTGCGCAATTTGGGCGACGTGGAAACTCCTTATAAAACGCAATTAATTTTCTCACAAATTATTGTATGTATGTACATAGGTTAATGTAAATGATTCCAGTTTAAAAATACTTAAATCATAAATTTATG
>NW_023487296.1:0-1249 GCF_013731165.1 Rhagoletis pomonella | reverse complement strand
ACATTATTACCTGCTCCTGACATTATTTTGTGTTACTTACCGGAATTAGTGAAAGTGGATTTTGTGAAATTGGACCCTTCGAACATTGTGTTATTAATACTATGACAGAAAACACGCAGTATACGTGGCATGAATATGCGGATATTCACCTAATTTACGGTGAAGCTTGCTGTAATGCCAGAGCTGCTCAAAGACTCTATGCAGAGCGATACCCCAATCGTCGGCATCCGGGTTGTGAATTATTCGCCCGGACCCATAGAGAAATATATGAAGGTAAGTGATTTTTCAACTTTCTTGTTTGCTTGCTTGTTAACTATAATTTTTCACTTTTTTAAGGTCGCATACCTGGAAGGCGTGGCGGCGAAACAGGACGTCCTGCAACGGTAGATGTTGAAGCTGTGTTAGAGGAAGTGGAACTAGGTCCATCGACTTCAGTGAGAATGATGGAAAGACGGACGGGAATACCAAAAAACTACAGTTCACAAAGCTTTAAAAGACCATCGATTTCATCCCTACCACATTCAACGTGTTCAGGCTCTACAGGAAAGAGATTACCTGTCGAGGGTTAGATTTTGCCGTGAAATGTTGCGAATGCATGCATCAGACCCCAACTTTTTTAATAAAATAATTTGGAGCGATGAATCATCATGCAAACGTGATGGTTATTTTAATTTACATAACCTTCACAGTTGGCAGATATACAATCCTCACGAAATGAGAGAAGATCGTTCGCAGTACCGGTACAAAATAAATTTATGGTGCGGTATTTTTAATTGTCAGATATTGGGACCTGTGGAACTGCCGCCAACGCTCAACTCTCACAGTTATTTAGAGTTCCTTCAGGAACGGCTTCCAACTCTTTTGGAAGATGTACCCTTAAACCTGCGGCGAAGACTATGGCTGCAAAATGACGGGTGCCCTGCTCACTACGGGCGTGAAGTAAGAGCTCATTTAGACGAAACTTATCCTCGCCGATGGATTGGACGATACGGGCCAATCACGTGGCCCGCTAGATCGCCCGACCTGAATCCATTAGATTTTTTCTACTGGGGCTGTCTTAAGGACAAAATTTATTCAAAAACAATTCAAAACGAAGAGCATTTGCGGGAACAAATAAATGGAGCAGCTGCTGAGATAGCCCAATTGAGTTTAAGATCTCTAAAAGCGTCTTTTCTTAAAAGGTGCCGAGCTTGTATTAGAGTAGAAGGTCGCCAATTTGAGCATATTTTATCAATAAATGAATAAATTT
>NW_023487295.1:132-1249 GCF_013731165.1 Rhagoletis pomonella | reverse complement strand
AAAAAAAACGCTGTGGTAAAAGTGGAAAAAGCTTCCAAAACGGATGTGTAGTGTGGCCAACGTCGTGCTCTGCTTCTTCTTCTTCTTTTTATGCTTTTTGCACCACGTCTTCTACTTCTAGTTCTGCTGCTACTAGTTTTATGGCTGCTGTAACTTCGTGTACTTTGGTGCTTTACTGCTTCTCGCCTTCCTCGCCTACGACTATGCTTCTTTCCTTTCGGCTTCTTCGTGGCGCGGCTAGAGCCGCTGTTGCGCTGGCTGCTGTGGCATCCTCAGTTGCTTGACGAGGAAAATCGGCAGCCTCTTTTATTTTTAACTTCTACTAGCTGCTGTTGTTGTTGTTTGCTGCTGATTGCCTCGCCTTAGTTTTCATATCCTGGCGGTGGCTCTCTAATTTATTGCCTCTCTTGCTGCTTGCTGCTGTACTACCTTAAACATATATTCACCACACCCTGATCCTGTTTCGTGCAGCTGTCGTCGTCATTAAAAAGCAGCTGTGCGCTGCGGTTTATAGTTCAAAAGCATATACATACATATCTACATACATACTTGCATCGCACACGATCTTCAAAAGTGACACAACTCAAAAGTTACAGGTTCGCGAGAAAATGCGAAAAACTATTTCATAGCACATGCTAATCATATGGGCAAGGGAGACTTCACCTTAGGTTTGTTAAAAAAATTATAACAAAAATTAGCTCCAGCTTTTGCTTAAATGTAAATAAAAGCTCTGTGTACATTTTTAGTGCATTATTTCAAAAATGTCAAATTTCGAATTGTGCCACTTTTGAAAATCGTGTGCGATTTGCTGGAGAAGAGTGCACGTGCACTCGAAGCGTCGTAGATCCGCAGAAAAAGCACGAGTGTTGCTCGTAACAGCAGGCACGGAGCTGAAACTTTCGAAAAAAAAATTGTTGTTTTTGTTATAATATTAATTGTGCATAATTGCAACAACAACAAGCGCGAAGTATTGCATACAACAACTAGGAGTGTGAGTGAGTTATGAATTTGGCGAATTATGTCGGGGAAGTAAGGACATTTACATATTCCTACGTGTTGTTGTTATTGCTCTATGTAGTCCATTTGTTGTTGCCTTATTATGTTGCTGTTATGAGTG
>NW_023487295.1:0-122 GCF_013731165.1 Rhagoletis pomonella | reverse complement strand
ATAGATACACACACACACACACACACACATATATACTCGCTCGCCTACTCCCTTTCCTACCACAACGTTTCTCCACTTTGGTTTGTTGCATATTTTTGTGCGCGCCACCCAAATGCCGAAGT
>NW_023487294.1:0-1249 GCF_013731165.1 Rhagoletis pomonella | reverse complement strand
TTGGAAATTGAATTGTATGTTCTAGAACCCCATCCAAGCATTTACGAGAAAAATATGCATGAAATCAATTGGTCGTCGATTGGTCACTTATTTTCATCGTATGGTCATTAGCCGTTTTTTAATTGAATTTTCAAAATAGGGGTTAAAAATTGTATGTGCTAGCACCCCATCCAACGATTTACTAGAAAAAAATATATGCGATCGATTGGTCGCCGATTTGTTAGGATTGGTCACTTATTTTCGTCGTTATATTTATCGATTTTGTTGTCGGTATTTTTATCGATTTTGTTATTGATATTTTTATTGATTATGTTATCGATATCATTTATCGATTTTGTTATCGATAATATTTAGCAATTTTGTTATCGATTTTAGTATAGATTATTTATCGATTTTGTTACTATTTTTAGAAATTTTGTTATCGATATTTTTATCGATTTTGTTATCGATATTTTTATCGATTTTAGTATCGATTATTTATCGATTTTGTTATTGATATCTTTAATGATTTTGTTATCGATATTATTTGTCGATTTTGTTATCGATATTATTTAGCGATTTTGTTATCGACATTTTTATCGTTTTTAGTATCGATTATTTATCGATTTTGCTATCGATATTTTTATCGATTTTGTCATCGATATTTTTATCAATTTTGTTTTCGATTATTTATCGGTTTTGTTGCCGAATTTTTATCGATTTTGTTATGGAAATTTTTACCGATTTTGTTATCGATATTTTTATCGATTTTAGTATCGATTTTGTTATGGATATTATTTTTCGTTAAAATTTTGTTATCGATATTATTTATCGATCCAAGCATTTACGAGAAAAAAATATATGCAATCCTCGTCGGTTGGTCAGGATTGGTCACTTATTTGCATCGTTTGGTGATAAGCTGTTTTTTTAAATTGAATTTTTAAAATAAGGGCTAAAAATTGTATGTTCTATGTACATATCGAGGGATTATATTCGATACCCTCAATCTGCAAAAACTCAATTTTTCAGGAGAACAAAAAAACTGTTTTTACAGCTATTTTTAAAATTGTTAATAATTTTAAGTACCCACGCATATCTTAAAAATTTACGCTATATATTCTTCATTACATAAAGTGCGAAGCTGACGAGCGGACGTGTTTTTGCTTGCTCTGTTATTTTTCGTTTGATTTGTCATTATGGACGATTTTTGTGGCAAATGCAAAAAAGCATTCGCTAGGACTGACGCTCAGAAGGTGCCATGCAGTGGATT
>NW_023487293.1:0-1249 GCF_013731165.1 Rhagoletis pomonella | reverse complement strand
AATGACGCCAGCGAAGATGATGATTATTTTTATTAAAGGTTATATATTCTTAATCTTACCTAAAAAGGTGATGATGTGCGTGATGTTGATGATGAAAATAGTAATGAAGATAATGATATGATATATAAATATCTGCATGTGTACATACAATCCTTTACTCGAAATTCTTAGTTGATGCAATTTTTATCCCATACCAGTGTTGCCAGAACTTTTCGGGGCTTCCGGCTAGATTGGACAAAAAAACGGCTAAAATGTTTCAACTAGAATTAAATTTTTTTAAATACATAAATTACAATTAGAAAGACTAATAAATCCATTGAATTTTTTTTTGTTAATAAAGATTATACGTATGTATGTAGCTAAGCTGTACACCACTTTATTTTTGTTTAACAAAGGAAACTGTCGTTATAAGGAGCTAAGCTTTACATCAGAAATCATGTTTGTATTACTTAAATATAAAAACAGAGATAAATAACAAACTTATGGCGTTTTCTTTTCAATTAAACAAATGCCTTCTTATAAATATTGGAACATTTTCAGTAGGTTGCTTTTTGCCCGAAAAATGGCTATATTAGCAGAAAGTATGGCACTTTTGCTTAGTCGGAGGGCATTACTTTGAGAAATGAACATGTAAAGCTGTGAAAGGGCTGAGGAAAACAGGGCAACATTATCTCGAGAAGAGAAAACGCCATGATACAAGCACAGAAGGTAGTTTAATTTATTGACATTTGTTGTTTTTGCCGACCACTTCACTTTTAACAAGTTCATAAACAGCATAGCAAATATATGCGACCCTGTGCTAGTTGTTTCGTTGTTGGAATTCCTACATATTTCTCTCGTTAATTTTTTTGCTGTCTCTTGTTATTGTATTTGATACATAATTTCGCTGCTTGCTACCCATGCATACTAACACTTTGCAATGGGGTGCTCTCGTACTCTTCGAAATTTGGAATAGTATTTTTGCATTTCGTGCAATCCGTGCATAGTGCAAGACTTCGAGAATACCCCTAACATTTTTCTCGCAAGTGCAACAGAAAAAAGACGAATGAAGAGATATTCAACAGACTTTTGATTAGTTCCGACCCTGTTGTATCAAGTATGAGAAAACTACCCCAAAAAAATTGCAGGATTTCTTGAAAGAAGCACAACAGTTGTTAATTATGCAGCCTTATAGCGATGATGAAGATGTTGATAGTGATGACAATGACGCCAGCGAAGATGATGATTATTTTTATTAAAGGTTATATAT
>NW_023487292.1:0-1249 GCF_013731165.1 Rhagoletis pomonella | reverse complement strand
TGATTTTCATTTAAAATATAATTCAATCTGGAACAGAAACCACAATAATAAAAGTTTAAAAGCTTGCACAAATTGCAAAAAAATGAATCAACCTTCAAGAAATGGTCATCCAAATTTTTTATTTGAATATTTAATATATTTTCGGGTATGCAGTATTGTAGTCCATTCAATTATATTATAAGAATGTGCAAGTTTCAAGTTGTTAAAAATTACCGTTGATTTTTAGATTTTTTTGTTGGGGTGTTGCTGTTTATTTTTCATACAAAAAAAATTGGTTCATGTGTTATATGGAAGAAAATGCGAACACCCTCCACAAAAACAAAAAATTCTAAGAAATCAACGTTAATTTTTAACGACTAGAAACTTGGACTTTAGTGTACTTGATTGAATGGACTACAAAGCTGCATCCCGAAAATTTTCTAAATATTCTAACTAAAAATTTTTTAATTTTTATAACAATTTTTGGAAGTTTGATTTATTATTTTGCAATTTGTGCAAGCTTTTAAACTTTTATTATTGTGGTTTCTGTTATAGATTGAATTATGTTTTAAAGGAAATTATTAAAAATAAATAAATAAACATAATTTGCAAACAATATCATTTTGAATTTCGTTGCTAATTAGTTGATCGCATCTGTATGTACTACAAGTATCCATATGCGCATGCCTGGGAAATGGATTTACATTTGACTCCAGAACTATTATTTACAAATAATATCTACGAGTATTGCAGTAAAAGTCAAAAACAACATTGAAGTTAACAAACACATTGCTTTATACATTTTTTTGTTAATGCGTCCATCTTTAAACCGAGTATGTGAAAAAACCAATTTTATCATTTTTTTAACTAACATGCATTTTTACTATTTACATAATATAATACTCGTACAAGAAGCGAACTTGAACAGATGCTTTTTAAGTTTTTAGCAACATTAACTACTGAATAAATTATATTTAACAAATGGTTTTGCAGAAATGCAAATCAGTAATTCTAACTAATATACAAGTACATTTAATATAATTTAACTATATTAATTTATTTAATTTTATAAAAAAAATATACATGAATACGTTTCTGCATTCACCTGCAACCAAGCAACACATAGCCAGACACTTACATTTACATTTTTCTCTGTTAACTCTTCTTGAAATGTTAATCGCGCTGTGGTGATATTCCATGGATTTATTTTTCAGCCAAACAATTTTACGTTCCAAAAATTTGCACCTTCTCTATCTATCTAAGTTCTCTG
>NW_023487291.1:421-1249 GCF_013731165.1 Rhagoletis pomonella | reverse complement strand
CTTTATTGTGTCTTTTCCGAAGGTGTGACCTGATATCCTGATGATAACACTGGTCTACAAGGGTTTTGCGAATAAGACGGGACCTGGTGTTTCCGAACGGATTTTTCGTGCTGAACACGAATCTGGGGTCCAAAACTTCCCATCACGTCACGTTTTCGAGAAAAAAGGGGTTGAAACCCCTAAAAACAGCGTTTTTGGCCATTTTTGAAAAATTGTAGAGCTGAACCCTGACGTGCTACAAACTTTGTATATGTCAGAAATTAAAGCCTAAATCGTGCCCTTTCGAATGAGCCCTATGCCGAATTAATCGCATGCACCCTTAGATCAGGGGGTGTATTTGTGTCTAGGAGTCCAATTTTTATATCCACCATATTCGACCCGTCATCTTAAATTTTTAAAATCTAACTGCAGATTCGTAATCAGCGACTTTTAATATAGTTAAAACCTTGGCATTATTAATTTTCTATGATCGTTTAAGATTAAATTCTTTCTGTGATCAATTTTTCCTGCACCCCTAAACACAAATACACCCCCTGCTTTAAGGGTGCACGCGATCAATTCGGCATAGGGCTCATTCGAAAGGGCACGGTTTAGCCTTTAATTTCTGATATATGCAAAATTTGTACCACGTCAGGGTTCAGCTCTATAATTTTTCGAAAATGGCCAAAAACGCTGTTTTTAGGGGTTTCAACCCCTTTTTTCTCGAAAACGTGACGTGATGGGACATTTTTGACCCCGGATTCGTGTTCAGCACGAAAAATCCGTTCAGAAACACCAGGTCCCGTCTTATTCGCAGAAAAAAAGTTGAAATTTGTAGACCAGTGTTAT
>NW_023487291.1:0-321 GCF_013731165.1 Rhagoletis pomonella | reverse complement strand
TTGCTGGGATTTAAGTACATACCAATAATCCAAATTTCACCAAAAAATAATTACATCTACACAAAGTACAAAAACACGGCAACCTCCCAGGAGATAAAAGCCCTTCCGAAAGGCTTTCCTGAGAGTCAAGAGGCCTTCCACTCTACATTACTTTCTCTTTTCTTTTTTGTATGGAGTGGCGCAAATTGAATGGCTTCTTTCGCTACCCATGGAAGGACTTACTTCAGAAGGCCTTTTATTAATTTATTTATTTAGTTCTTTTAAAGTTGTTTCATTAATTTATAAAAATCGAACATCTTTGAAGTATTTGTTAAGGTTTAT
>NW_023487290.1:0-1249 GCF_013731165.1 Rhagoletis pomonella | reverse complement strand
TAATTGTTGTAGCCCCTGAAGACGATCTCCGGAGGAGATTGAAATATATTGGGAAATAATGTATTTGCATGTGTTTTAATTCCATTAAAACCCTGACCTCAAGCCGGCATTAAAAAGGATTATTTTTTGAAATATAATATTCCCCTTTTTGAACTTTGACTACTACAAAGTCACTGTAGAGGTTAAGTACTCGTTTAATGTTCCAATAATTTACAAAATTTGTAAGTAATAAAAATGATGACTTAAGTTGATTATAGTTTTTTTAATGTTATTTTTAACATTCGCTATAGCGTCGGCCGCTGTGGCGTAGTGGTAAGCAGTGCGCGCTTCCACTCCGCGGCACCAAACAAACCAACATCGCAAAAAAAATATAGAAAAAAGGTTTTTTCTTAACAGCGTTCGTAAAACTGTAGGCCCCTCTGTACTGTGTGACAACACCAAGGCGCGCGCCACAAGTCGGAGGAGAAGCTCGGCCAAACACTAACATATGTGTAAGCGCCAATCTATTATTATTATTATTATTATGCACAGCTACATGGAAATCATAAAAAATTCATTAAAAAATGCATTTCTTAAATAGAAGGGTAGCATTTTTTCACATCGTGTTTCCCCTCTCCCGTCAACTTTTTTTAGAATAACTCTATTTACTTTTGATTTACAGACCCAGCATGCTCTCAATATCCTTAAACCGATACGACTAACGTCGGCCTCCCCCTACAACTATTTACATAACGAAGGAAAATTTTCAAAAATTAAGAAATAGAGAATACAAATTTGTATGCGTAATCGAATTTGTATCTATGCTCTCACTTTCATCGCTGATACAATGAAGTAAGCACAGCATTAAGCATTGAATTGGTACCGAGTGGAATTAAAACCCCTTTGATTTTCTCCTGTAATGAACGGAAAAATGTGATAAACCTTTTTTTTATGCTCCTAATATACTACGTTTGTGTGAAGCAAGATGGTCAGAAAAATATAAGGCTATCAGAAAATTTTCCTGAAGTTGTGGAAGATTTAGAAAAGTTGTAAATTCAGGAAAACTTTTTTACAAGAAAGTCTGCGTATCAAAAGTGTGCTGCTATAACAAGGTTGATGTTCCTTTTTGCTTTAATGACACTTGCTATATAATCCCAGGATTTTGGGAGTTCTTGACCAGTATTGGCTATATTTCTTTTTTATTTAATAATTAATATTTTTTGCAAATGTCTAGCTCATTATACATATAGCACCGCGCGATAGTAAATTT
>NW_023487289.1:0-1249 GCF_013731165.1 Rhagoletis pomonella | reverse complement strand
TAACGTTTTAACGCACATTGGATTTCTTTGCTTAGTTTTTATTATATGCATTGAACTAAATATTCGCTCTACTTCTGCATTACTTATAGGCAAAACAAGAAAACTAAAAACTAGGTTGCAAAGGTCAGCAAAAGGGTTTTCTCCTAGGGCATTTCGAAATTGATAAACTTCGGCCCAAAATTTTACAGTTGAGTCTAAATTACTCCAGGTATGTAACGTTAACCGTCGCCATTGCATCTCTATGGATGTTATTTCGTCGGCATTATATTTGTGTTTTTGTTGCTGTAGTTGAACAAATACTTTTGGTTTAATTACTCTTAATGCATTTCCAACCGAAAAAAGTCAATTTTTTTTAGTGTGGCAATATTTGTAGGGAGGCGTTGGCGTAATTCCTTTATTAAAGTGATAATAAAATAGCGACCATTTTCTCGAATTATTTTCTCGGCTTCGTGGTCAAAAGCGTTTGTGCTTACTTTTGTTTTTAAATACTCTTCAAATCTGTGATAAAACTGAGGAAATGAAGCAAGGTATGGTTCCAACGGGGAGCATATAGGATCAAATGTGTCCGCGCTAATAACCACTAGGGAGCATAGATGCGAAAGTAAAACATTGAGTTCATTGAAAATCTTCATTGGGTCTGCATTATTGCTTTCGAACAACTTGTTTACTTTTTGCACCTGAAAATTAGGCAACTAGTAAAATCGGCTAAAAACGGCTAACTTTTTTTTACAAACCGGCTAACAAATCGGCTGCCGTCTAGATCGAATTTTCTCCGGCTAGTTGCTATCAAAACCGGCTAAATCTAGCCGGAAAACGGCTAAAATGGCAACGCTGATTGTAACAAGCATACTTTTAACGTGCGTTCTGTCAAACCAACGCCAGCGCCAAAGCCAACGCGAAAGTTCTATGTGGACCGGCCTTTATGCACTGCTAGCAGCCGGTCAGTTTGCGTTTGTACTTCATGCTGTAAGCATCACATGCGCGAGCTGTTTTGCTGAGTACACAAATACAGATACAAAAATATTGCACTTGTTTGGGAGCTCTGCTAACGCTGTGCACCACTGATGTAGATGGATAAGAGTTGCTGCTTTTAATATTGCACTCACTTACGTATAAAAAAACATAGCGGCAGGGTTTTTATGCGTATTTATATACATACATATGTATGCATATAAATATGCATATACAAATGTAAGTGCTAACAGCAATGTTAGTTGCTCCTTGTGGCAACATAAACGACTCTACATAC
>NW_023487288.1:0-1249 GCF_013731165.1 Rhagoletis pomonella | reverse complement strand
ACGCCCGATAACCACAATGTCATCGAGATAGGCAAAGGCGTATGGTTACATGTGAGGACCAATGACTGCGTCGAGTGCTCGTTGAAAAGTTGCTGGAGCTGAGTGGAGGCCGAAGGGCATCACTCGCCACTGGAACAATCCACGGCCTGGGACGGTAAATGCTGTGTATTGTTTACTGGAGGCCTCCATTGGTATTTGCCAGTAACCGTTTTTAGCGTTGGCAGCGGGTAAGCATCTGGTATGGATCGTGCATTCAATTGACGATAATCGATGCAGAGGCGCCAACTTCCTGTCTTCTTTTTAACCAGTACGATCGGCGCACTGTATGGGCCGTTGGACGGTTCAATACAGCCTTTCGCCAGAAGTGCGTCGATTTCTTCGTCAATTACCTTTTGCATCGCTGGAGTCCGAGGATAATATCGCTGTTTTATCGGTTGGTCATCCTTCATCGTTATACGGTGCGATGTAATAGTAGAAGTACCTTTTATGTCGTCGAATTCGCGAAGCTCTTTATCTAGAAACGCTTTAATTTTTCGTTGCTCTTCGTGATCTGTCACCGAATTGCTGTCCGGGTCGTACCTTAGCTCTGGTATGCCTTCGCCCGCTGCATTAGTGTAGTGACCTATCGCAGCGTACTTGTACGACTCCGCATTCTGGACTTCTAGTGCATTATCGTCTTGAACAGTAGACTCTACGCTTACTCTCCGCGGAGTATTCACCGCTTCCTCCTTCAGCTGCACACTGTTACATACCTCTGCTTCAGGATTTGGAATCGGGTGGGGCATGTGAAGTTTGATTGTTTGTCCAGCCAAACTGATGGTGGTGTTGGCGTGCCGCAGAAAGTCCATGCCGAGAATGATCTGGTCGGTGACCTGATCCATTACCAATAGATTGAGTCGCACGGCCATATCGCCAACTCGAATTATTGAATCTACTGCTTCTTGTACCTCTTGTATTGACCCATCCGCCATTCGCACTTGGATTTTAGCGCGGGTTCGATGGGCATCACGTTGTGGGAGACTCTGGGCCACCTCTACGCTGATGAAACTTCGGGTTGCGCCGGTGTCGACTACGGCTATCATTGAGCGACCGCCAATGATTATTGCCGTCGTTACCCGCTGATGGACGTAAGCTAGATGTTTTAGGTGTGATGAGGCGTTAGTCTTGATCCAGCCTCCCCTCGTCTGGCTGGACCCCTCTCGTTTCCCTGTTGTTGTGTTGATCGGCAACATTCGATTGTGCGGATATC